>NC_056751.1:358789315-359089315 GCF_019279795.1 Protopterus annectens
AAGGGTATACTAATCCTTTTTTTAAAATGGACCCTTAAATAATTAGTTTCTGTCACTATATTTTTAAGGATGTGTTTGCTTATTCTGTAATAAGACATGTTAAATTAAAGAAAAAGCAACTTTCATGTCTCCTCTAGTGATCTGTGCTGAATTCATATGTATTAGAAGCATATTTTGGGGAATTAAGGCTATTTTCTTATTATACATAAAGAAATACTTGCAGATAATCAATGTATGATGTACAGAACAGAGCAATGTATAAACAAAAATGGTTAATGTCTGATAACATGATTTAAAAGCTGCAGACATCAGAATAATCACTGGTATAATGATATTTACGTCAGAGAGACTGATAACCACTCTTTATTGGCACAAGCTAGCATCTGGTTTTGAATGAAAATACCATTTTTCTGAAACTTTCTCCTTTTGTTTCTTTTTCTCTGTGTATCAGATTCAGCTAGCAGCATAATAAAAGAGAAACCAAAGACATTGCTTAAGCTGTCCATTATTCTTGACATACACACAAACAGGCCTGCTTACATTCAGTCTTGGAAATAACTCTGCTGTTACTATAGAGCAAGTTAAACAAGCAATAAATCCACAGTTTAATAGTGCCAAATCAGACAGAAAATCTGAGTTTTATTATAGAGGTTTGGTATTACAAAAAGTTGGACTTTGAGAGAACATAAGGCATGATTTAATTGTTCAGTGCGATAAGATCCATGTCTATTGGACAATGTGGATATGTAACTTGTTAATACCCAGCAACTTAACATAGCAACACACCACTGAGAACATTTCTTGCAGGAAATCACATCAATAAATTACAACATTCAAGCACCATGGCTATGCAGTAAAAGCATCAAAGGAAACTGTGGCAGCTGGTAATCCAGCCAAGTCTTTAAAGAGACAGAACTCAAGTGCTTTAATTGATGTCAGGTGTGTGCTTCTGCTTTTGGCAAGTTAGCCTTTCCTTGTTTCTGTTTTACATGTCTTCTGTACGCTGACTGCGACAAGAGTGACATTTAGGCTTTCATCTTACTATTGATTCTTTCCCCTGCTTAGGAAACTTGTCTGAGTTCCCTTCCTAGTTCAGACCTGCAGATTGACACATCGCAGCAGGCCGCTGGGTAGTAGTAGTTACAGGGCAAGGACCAGAACTAAAAGGAATGCCTGTTGTCCACACTGGCCAAAGATATTATTATTTTACTAAGGAGGCAGAAAAGATGTTCAGTTATTCTATCTATTTGCTCCCACTAAAGGTTAGGGTAGCCCATCACTACAGCAATCATCCTCAAAAGAACCTACACAACAGCCATTACATGTCTAATATAGCAATAACCCACACCTAGGTGTGGGTAATGCGGGATTTAACCACGGTTGGCGTGGTTTGGTCCCGAGGGCGAAGCCCGAGGGACCAAACAAAGACAACCATGGTTAAATCCCGCATTACCCACACCCAGAAGTGGGTTATTGCTATTATACAATGACATTATTTAAGAAAAGAAATAATTACTTTTCTTAAATAATGGCATTGCATAATGCCTCTTTGCTGCCCTTCCGCAGCTGTCTGGTATTCCGCGGCAGTTCTGATGTACTGCGCATGCCTACGCAGTACATCAGAGCTGTAGGCAAAAGCAACGTAGAATGCAAGATCTCCATTGCTTTTTACTGTTTCGCTATGTTAAATGGGTTTAACATAGCGAGACAGCTTTAAAATAAGCAACGGAGATCTCCGTTACTTATTTTAAAGCTGTCTCGCTATGTTAAACCCATTTAATATAGCGAGACAGGTTTAAAAAAAAAAGCAACGGAGATCGCAAGATCTCTGTTGCTTTTTACACACTGTGTCGCTATGTTAAAGGAGTTTAACATAGCGAGACAGCTTTAAAAAAAGCAACGGAGATCTGCGTTGCTTTTTTTAAACCTGTGTCGCTATGTTAAACTCTTTTAACATAGCGAGACAGTGTTTTATACTGACGGAAAAAGTCCGGGTGACTGGACCTTTTTCCGTTAGTATATTGAGGACTTTACAACAGGCACGCTGGTTGGGCTGGCCAATCAGCGTGCACGTTTTAGAGGAAGAATTGTATAATATAGCAATAACCCACGCCTGGGTATGGGTAATGCGGGATTTAACCACGGTTGGCACGTTTTAGAGGAAGAATTGTATAATTCTTTATATCCAACACTGTCATATGAGAATCTATACTCCTTTCTTCACTTAGCTCATCAGTCATATGTCTAACGACTGCAATGGCCCCTTCATAACCAGATTGTTTTATTAACATAATCTTTACAAAACTGTATCACTAGTAAAACTGCATGGAACATTCATGGAATACTAGTTATACAATCTCAGGACTGATTTTTACAACTGCAAAAAAAAGTATATATATATATATATATATATATATATATACACACACACACACACACACACACACACACACACACACACACACACACACACAAAGTAAATAATGAAAACTTGAGGCATACATTTTATATCACCCTTTACTGTAGCTCAGTGGAATCAGGTGCTACATCATTGCACACATATGTAATTCTTCTTCATTCATAACTATTTTTCTGCTCCATATGATTGGCTTTGGTCCTTAATGTCAACGGCTAAGTCATCAACATCCTACTTCACTGAATTTGCTTCCTGCAGAAACGGTAGCTCATAGAGTTTTGCACAGTCACCCAGCCCAGCATTGTTGAGGGGGGTGGCTTTACCCACACACACCCATCAGATTAATATTAACCTGCCCTGGGATCATATCATTTCTGGGGAAAGAGGCAAACAAGATAAAATGGGATTCTGACAAGTTTACTGCTATTAATTAGGACCATGCCTATATAATTGCTATATATTTTAACAGCATTCAAAAGAAGCAAGTTTCTTACTTCAAGAATTCCCTTCAATGGGTAGGTAGTTGATTAACATTTGCAGTTCTTCGTTTTGCAGCTATTTCAGGTTTTGAGCTCTTGCATTCAAGGAAGAAATGTTGCTCTTAGTGCATGCTGAGTCAACCCTATTCTAGGGTTAAGTGGGATTCCCTAGAACCAGAATTCCCAGTTCTTTCTAGACAGTTACTTAGTGCAGATTTCATCTTAATGCATTTCATAAGAAAGCTACTGCATTTGGTGTATAATAATGCTTAATATACAGAAGCATAGCAATGGTGGGGTGTAAAGTGTTATTGGGTGCCACTGATCTTTTTTCTGTACCATCATTTCTGAATGCCAGGACAAGAAGGCACCTCTGCTTGTTGTAGTTTACTACTTTTTTATTTTTTTATTGCTATTGGCATCTGGTACTGGGTGTCAGATGAGTAGTTCTGATAATGCATGTGCACCTGCAGTTGTCACATAAAACTACTCAAGATCACCATAGGAGCCATCCCTTCTGACTGAGCCCAGATTACAAAGTTGAGCGACATAGCTTTACTCCAACAACTCCAAGTCTATCTTACGGCATATAAGATCACGATGATGGAGAATTACTAGTAGAGAAAGACATGAATGACAAATGTCATTCTCATAATCCAAGGTGGGAGTAAGGGAACTGGAGACAGAAAAGAAGTGAGCATGAGACCAGGTCAAGGCTGCAGTCTGTATTCTCCTCCAAGTCTGTTGGTGCTGCAATGACCTAAGAGTCTTGACAAGCTTTGGCATCCCTTCTATGAAGCCATTAAAGTCCAACTCATTACCTGCTGATAACTGCAAATGTAAGCAAAAATAATTCTCCTGCACAACTAGGAACACGATTTGAAGATGCAAATTTCCATTTCTTCCTTGCTGGAGTATGTAACACTTGCATCACCTCTTACATTGTGAGCCCTCATGTCTGCAAGGCTAAACACAGACCATGTTAAGTAAGCACCTTTCACCTTCCTCCCATTTTCAGACCAGCGTGCTGGATCTCTCATGTCATTTGAGCCTTCAACAGCATTCAGGCACTTGACTGTTGTGTTTTTTTTAAGAGTCTTGCGGGAGATTTCTAAACAGCTTCAGAAAATTATTACACAAAATAATTTGATGATGTCTGTAGTGGGATAGGTGTAAGCCTCTCAGCCACCAACATTCTCTGTATTTGTGTAACACCTTATTGTTAAATAGAGTCAAGTTACCCACCTTTGAACATATGAGAAACACATCTTTCTTTGCATCATCTGGATGGAAGGAAAACAAGACTATCCCTTTGGCCTGTCTCCGAAGTAGTCAACAATAACCTTCTCCGTGTTGGGTCTTCCACTGTGACCAGATTAGAGGCAACTCAAGTAAATCCTTCTACAGTAGCAAGAATACTGAGTCTGACCTCATCAGGTCACTCTCTCCAATTTATTATATGTATTTATACTTTGGCAACTGGGTTAGTCGAGCTGGGCCTTGTGGCCTAATTACAAGGGAGACCCAAAATGCTATTCATACTGCACTAAGAGAGGTTTGGCTAGGATGTGAGGACATTACCCTACTCCGTCCTCCTGTTAAACAAATGATATGCGTTTGATACTGGTACACAAGTCGGATGCAGATATTCATTAAACTCATAAGGTATTTTCATATTACTTTGCTGATGCACAGCTGTAGTAGCTTCAAAGTAGAATAAGAGCATGAAACTAATGCAATATATGCTCTAAGGCACAACTACTACTAGCTTCCATAATACTGTAAAATATTTATAGTTTGGTACTTCTTCTAATGGCTTATCACCATTTACATATTTGGGTGTTATCAGTCCATTCTCATATAAATCTCAGATTCATATCAGAGTGACACTGCTTTCCCCAAAAGCCAAAACTCTAAAATTCTTTCATGAAAAGCACTTTGGGCAAAACTCAAAGTAAATCTTTTTTGTGGGCTAAGCTCCCATGTACTGCCCAAGTGAGGGGATACCCCATACCTCCCCAAACTTAAATATACCTACTCTAAGGTTGCACACCAGTGGAGAAAAGGAAATTCTGCACTATTGGCAAATGTATTTTGGCAAAACACTTTCACTGAAATGGCAGTCACATAAATTGCCATCAAAAAATTGACATGCCCAAAAGCAGTCTGCTATCGTTTTACACGGACCTTGCCATGCGTTGTCTCTGCTGCCAGGCAGATGGGATCCATAATAGTTGTCATGTGTCACTTCTTACTACCCTTGTCATAAGGCTCTGTTACTAGCCAGACAGAAATCAGTATGTGACACTCAAAAGCAATCCTGTCAGCATACACCTGCATCCTTTCCACGATACAGTCATTGGGTCCTTGCTTATGTCAGCATAAAATATTATGTGTAAGCCATCCACTTGCATACTAAAGGATATCTAATGTTAACCTGTCTCTTAAATGTAGTATATTTCTTTAGTTTTGAAAATATATATTAAAATTATTTTAAAGAAATACATTTAAATATGCACATTACATAACCATATAAAATAATTGCATGCCTATCAATTATCTAACACCATTCCTGGAGAAGATTGTAAAAAAAATATCATGGTGGAGAGAAAAGGGAATAGGAAGAGACACTTAAGTGAGACCTGTAAAACTACACTAGGTCATAATCAATGAACAACTGCTTTTGAAGAGTCCAAAGAAGTGACAGCTTTCTGAATAAAGGCTTATTAATGCAAGATGGTATTAAATTTGGCAGCCAATTCTGCCTTAGAGAAATCCTGGGCAGAGGTAATGGAAGGAGTAGCTGTTGAACTAGGTTTTAATGATGCATCTGTAGTTCTTGAAAGATTTAGATCTACAAGTTCAATGGGGAGAACCTTTCTAAACCAGTGAAAAGTGAATGCATTGTGTGATGCACACAAAGAGAACCAGAAAGTGCTGAGAGCGGTTCTGGAGTTTAGCACAGCAGGGTAACAGTGATAGTTGAAACAGAAGTTGTTTCTCAGGAAAGCAAATGGATTTTAAGCATGCTAAATAAATGGGTCTATATCACATCATCAAAAACACTAATTATCAAATTACTTTTCAGTGAACCCAGTTTGTCGAAATCTCACTTTATCGAACGGCCGTTTAATCAAAGGTTTTCATAGGGAAAAACAACGGTTGGGAATTTGCCCTTTTCTCCACTGTATTGCGAACTCAGAGTTGGTATATTTAGTTAGGGGTGCGGGGGGCACAGCCCCTGCATTGGGGTGTGTAAGGGTGAAGCCCCCCACTTGGGTGGGTTTTAAATTTTTAGAATTTTTTGACGGACTTTAGACTGGACAGACACTGTTTTTCCCTATGAAAAACGTCAACTAAATGGCCATTTGACAAAGTGAGATTTTGACAAAGTGGGTTCGCTAAACAGTGATTCGATAATTAGTATTTTCAACAATGTGATATAGACCCAACAATACCAGTAAAATGATTTATGCTGCAGCAGTATTGATCTTCTTGTGTGTTTTGGGCTCCAAATTTATTTGATAACATTACAATATTCTGGGCAAGATAAGACTCCTGAGAGATGTTTTCTGTATGAGAAGTTAGTTAAGATGGTAGACATAATTATCAGATAACAGTACAAATGCACATTTTGGGGAAGAACTTCTTATGATATATGTTTTGAGACTGCCAAGACTACAAACTGATGCTAGTTAGCCCTAAGCCTTAGAAATGTTATTATAAATAAAACATTATTTAAAAGAAAGAAAAGTTATCCTAAGATTCAGGAATTATATGTTACAATAATACTGCGACAAACAGTTTGGACTCAGTAGGAATCTGAACTGATTGTTTGGAGGCATTAGTGAATATCAATATAGAAAACAACAAAACTTTGCATATACCTATGTACCAGTTTTAGTAATGGCTAAACAATTAAATATTATTTTTTTTATTTATATAGAAAATGTGAAACTACAGAAGGTAAATACAACTGAGGAAGATGAGACAAGATGTGATAGCAGTGATAAGGCCTGAAAGGGAGCGTTACAGTTACAATCTGAGGTATTATATGAAGAAGAGGTGGAAGAAGCGGGTGAAGAAACTTCTGTAAGTGAGCATGTAGAATCAGTTAGTAAGGCACTTACTGAACAAAAGAGAAAGGTCAACAAGAAAGATAAATTTTGATACACGTATGTTTTAAACTTACTTTTCATAAATATTAATTGTATGATTCAGACATTCACAGATTAATAATATTAGAATGGCTTAAGAGACAAAAACGGCAAATTTTATATGTGCAAGACAATCTTCATTTGTGTAAAACAGAATTTTTTGAGCAAAGGAGGGGTAAGGTTTTGTGGTACATAAGTGAAGAGAAATGGTCTACAATGTGTTTATTTTTTCATAAGGACAGAAATAGACATGTCATGGATCATGTAACAGTAAAAATGATTATCAGGAAGAAATAACACATATACTGGTAATGATGTATTTACCACACACCTAGAACAAGGAAGATGCATGAATCCTTAGAATCATAAAGGAAATATAATTCTGGTAGAGATGTAAGAAGCATGATTAATTTAATAAAGAGGAGTGATTTATTGGGGGACTCTGCAAACATATTTATTTATCAGAGAAATTAGAACAGACCAAATACTGATTACACAGTAATGAAAGTGGCTTATTCTCCATGAAGGTGTCAGTATAACTGGTTTCTTTGATCATGAAACATTGCAGGCTGTACTGAGTAGAAACAGAAGAAACAAAAAAAGGAGACTATCAGGACTGCAAATAACTAGGAATCGTTTCTGGAGACATGAAAGAAAGCTAGTGTGGGAAAACCTATGACAGGATCATTTTTCTGTGAGAGAATTTTATGCAACCTGGGAAGAGAGGTGGGCAGTTTTGAATAGAAACATAATTTGAACTATAAGTGGTAGGAGGAGTAACGTACTAAAGAAAAAATGTTATACAGACAAATAGAAAAAAATACAATTAAAGTTAAAAAGAAAAGCTTATTTTATTTATTAAAAACAAAAGTATATGAAAAACAGATAAAAATATGAACGCTTGGATACAAGTGCAAAACTACAGTTCTAAAGGAAAGAAAGAAAGAAAGAAAGAAGTTGCACATTAAAGGAAGGAAAGAAGTTTTGCCCTTGTTAGGGAAACAAATAATTGGGAAAAAGATATCACAAAACCCGAAATGGGTCTACTTTATTCCTGCGGAAGCCGAATTGCTTGAATACAACTCACGCGAACCTTAACAAGCAAAACGTGAATACATTGAATGCACTAAACCGCGAAATTCTAAATCTTGATCTATCATAGTTGGCCAACCCCACCACCCGCAACATACTACCTACCGAAACACAGTAAAAAACAACACATACATACACACACACACACACACACACACACACACACACACACACACACACACACACACACACTAACCAAAACCCTACTTCTAACTCTAAAGTAAAGCACCAAAACCCTACTTTTAACCCTACACTAAACCCTACATACACAACTATCTATGCACTATCCTTAACCCCTCCCTAACCCTAAGGTCCGTAACCATCACACACTTACCCTGTTGAGCTATACCCAAACAAACTAAATATTCCACACACATACACTTAACAAAACCCTACACTGCACCTTACATACATTACCTATCTATGCACTTACCTTAACCTGCACCCTAACCCTAAGGTCCGTAACTATCACACACTTACCTTACGGAGCTATTCCGCGGATGGGCCAACTATGCAAATTCGATATTTCCACTTTTGCGGTTTAGTGTGTTTGACGTACTCACTTTTCGCTTGTTATGTGTCGTGCAAATTGTATTAGAGCAATTCGGCTTTTGCGGGAATAAAGTAGACCCCGTGAAATACATACAGTGAAAACACAAAATCCAGAATTCTAATTAAGACTACGTTTTGCTGTAGACAAAAGTGTTTTATAAACGTTTCTTTAATTCCTGCATGGTGTGGTCAGAAATATTATTTCATCTCATTAAGAAAAAGGTATGCAAAAGTAGTAGAATGATAAATAAGAGACAGGACAAAAGGCAGAAGAGTTGGCAGGAGTAAAAATTATATATATAGCAAAAATGTACTTAGGGGCAAAACAAAAAAAAGAGATAATATGAAGAGTTACAAACTACTTACAGAGCATGGAGAAAGATAAGGTTTTAAAAGCAACGGCTACAGAAAATGCTCCTGGTTAGGATGGGGTGAGTCATTTATTTTGTGAAATGTGAGATAATGTGAAATTAGGAGTAGTTATTAGTGTTAAAAGTGATCTGAATACATTTTGGCTTGGAGATGTTAAAACAAAGCAGTATTAACTAGCATAAAATTTGTTTATAAAAGGGGATTAAGAGAGATCAAAACTGCATGCAAATCTATGTAATGAAAATTCAACATCATCATCACTGACCCTGTTGTCTACATGTGGTTGGGGTGTCATATCAGTTGTCACCATCTCTCTCGATTCAATGCCACTCTTCTACCTTCCTTGACTCTCGTGCCTGACTATTGCAGGTCTTCTCCCACACAATCCATTCAACTCTTTGCTGGATATCCTTGTTTCCTCTTGCCTTCTTCCTGTCTGCCCCAAATCTTCTTCACCAGCTTGTGTTCTGCTTTTCTGCACGTGCCCAAACCACCGTAATCTGTTCTCACTGACTTTGTCTGCAACTGGAGCTACTTCAGCTTCTGTTCTGATGTCCTCATTTCTTCATCTGTCCCACAGTGTGCATCTTACCACCTGTCTCAGGCACTTCACTTCCAACACCTCTAGTTTACTCAACTGCTCCACCTTTACTGCCCAGGTTTTTGTACCATACAGTGGTACTGATAACACCACTGTTTTGTACAACTTACATTTCAGATTTTTTGTCATTCTTCTGTCACACACTATCCCTAACACTCTGTGCTAGTTGGCTGCATCCCCTCTGATTTTAGCTTTGACCTCCCCATTCAGGCTTCCTTTTTCCTCAGCCACTCCTCCCAGATACTTGAAACTGTTAACCTGATCCACTACTTCCCCTTGTATCCCAGTAATGGAACAGGTTTATATATTCAAGTATGTTCTCTTTAATGAATAGATACTTAAAATATTAATGAGGATGTTGAAAAAATAGTGAGGATGAAACTCACTCATGAAATCCACTAATTCTTTTTTCAGTGAAAAGTTGTAGTGTTAAACAGAAACATCTGAAAACTAAGAGCAAAGGAGTTTCTCTTATCCCCATTGTTATGGGATCTCAGAGTTAACATATTTAGAGACACAAGGTAATAAGGACATAGACCGTCATGTGAGGAATGTGCAGGGGGATCACACCTTGCAAAAATGCTATGTTTCTATTTTTAGTAGCCAAAAAAATTCTGTATTTCTTTATTTCAATAGATGGTTTTGTTGATCCTTTTTTCAGGAGAAAGGGCTCAGACAGAAGTAAGTTGCTTTGAAATGACGTATACACCTGTGAACACAGCTTTCAACTTTTATGTCCAGAGATAGGGACAAAGGAAAAAAACAGTTACTTTTTAAATGCTGATACTGTTATAAATCTTCAAGAAATCCAAGAAAGAGATTATGCTGGATAAGGTGTTTATCCACTTTGACCCACAGTTATCTGTTTTGGATTGTCTGGTGAAACCCAAAACATTGCTCAAAGTGAACATAATCAGGCATTAACACTTGGAGGCTACCTATTCTAGGGGTCTACTTTAGAACAGTGAATGATCAGATGATCAAATGCTGTCAGAGCGAACATTACATATCGAACCAGCAAAATAACGAACGGCCGGAACAGCAATTTTCTTTCCCAGGGAAAAATATTGCTGGGCCGGCCGTCCAGGTTGTGCCGTTTTCTCCACTGTAGTGTGATCTCGGAGTTGGTATATTTAAGTAGGGGAGGGTGTGGGGGAAGTCCCCCCCACTTTAGTGTTTTTTTTTTTTTGTTGCTTGTTTGTTTGGGAACAGTGATTTTTTTCCCTGGGAAAAAAAATCACTGTTCTGGTTGTTCGCTGTTTTGGATTTTCAACTTTTAAGGGGTCGATATAACAATGTTCGATCATTTGATCGTTCGTTGTTATAATATAGACCCTATACTAGAAGTACAAAAGTTTCACCAGTATTTTTCTAGAAAAGGTTTATGCTAAATACAGTTTATAAGTAACTACAAACTGCACTTACTTCAGGAAGGGGATATACACGTTAAATGTAAAATTGTTATAATGCTGGTCATGTTCCTAGACTAGGACAGCCTGCATTGACCAAACAACCATGGACCCAGAAGATACCTACTACTTGTCAGATGTTGTGAGGTTATCCATGGCTTGTACTGCTATGTAGCCAGAATTGTGAAAATTGGGAATATATTCTCAGTCTGAGGATGTGTTACCTTAAAGTATTCCCCATACCCTGACATAAAGCAGTCTTGAAGTTAGCATATATAAGAAGCAGGGGTGTGGGGGATAGGAACAGTACCCCCATAGCCCCCAGTAAAAATACTTTAAAGGCATTTTTATGTATAAAATGAAAGAGAAAGGAATGTAGTTAGCTACATGGCCAAGGACTTGACATTCACTATAATTCTTTTGCAACTGCATTTTTTGTTTGAAGTTATGGAGCGTGCAGTTACAGTTTTTACATTCTGATGGGGAGCCACATGAAAAATGATGACAGCCATTAATCTATTATAATGTACAGATAGCCATGAAGATGTTACTGTAGATGTTAAAAGATTAATTAATTAAAATAATAAAACCATCCCAGAATAATACAGCATCCAACCCAAAGCCACATGCCTAACTTTATCTCCCTCCTACCTTCAAAAGAATAAGCAGACAACAATGGTGTTAACCAGTGGCTTACTAGAATGTTACCATGCTCTAACACAATAAGCTAAAACAATAACAACTAGTTAGTCCACAGAACATGAAGCAATAACCACCTGTAACAGGAGTACACTGATTTATATAACTGTATAGCATTATACAGAGAAGCAAATCTCTAAAATCTGTATTAAATTATTCCTGCGAAAACAACTTGCAGGTAAATGCAAGTGACTAAGACACTGAAGTAAAGTTACTTAGTATGTAAAGTGAAAATCAGTTGCATCCAGTAAATAATCATGTATAGTCACAGGTGGCATTGCACTGGGGCGTAATGGGACACATTTGATCTCTTAAATATCTTGAAGTGGTTGGTGCCTTGTTGGTACCACTTGTCAGCAGCAGCAAGTTATTCAGTAAAATGTTTTTATTGAAATCCATGCAGGTTTTTTTTCATTAAACTACCCCCACGAATGATTTTGAGACATCACTTAGCCATTTACATTGTGATGTCTTTAGGGTAAGAGACTGCATCGGCTGGCTTGGCATTTGAAATGCAGAAGATTACAAAAGGAAAAAAGTGAGCTTTACAGACTGTAGAAATCTGGATTTCAGTCTCGTTTATCTGAATGCTTATACATTTAAACTGTCTGTCATTTTCTTACCTAATAAAAATAGCATTATAGTATGTTTTGAGGCCTGAAAACAGTATTTTAAATAAGAAGCTTGGCATTTCAAATAGCGTGTCATTTACAGCTGGCAAACTGCTAATATATTGAGCTAAATGTAAATGAAAGTAAGACCATGGTATTCAGGCCATCGTGATGACACTCTCAGCTTGTCCTCATTTTTTCCAGTGCTAACAGCTATCTTTGCTCTTCTCATACAGACTTTGCAAATTATCAAAAAGTGCTCAGCCTTGACCAGATTCTTAATTTGAAAACATGTACAAGAACTCTAAACTCAGATGTGTTCTTGGCAAACCCCTAGTGATCTGTTATCATCTTCTGCTGCTATGTTCCAAAACATTTTCTTTTCAGAATCCACAGATCTGTTTTTATGCCCATAACAAACTCAAAACCCTGCTCAAACATTCATGCTTTTTTCTTCCTAGCAGTATCAAAATACTTTGTCTACTTGTGAAATAAAATAATAAATGGATGAAAGATTAAATAAAATGCCTAAAAGCTGGCTTACAGTCAGCTCTCCTTATTGACATTCACATCATATCTGCATATAAAAAGAGTTAGTTTGAAAACTAACCTTATCAGAAAAGGTACCCACATCTCTTCCCTTATTGTAAGAGCATGACTGACAATACAATTATACCCAAGGGTCAGTGGTTTACAGCTATGCCAACTTCAACCACCTTTGTTATGAAGGAGCATAACATTTTTATATCTTTGCTCATCTGTTTACACTGTGTTCACATGTTATCTCTGACATGCTAACTACTTCCCACATGCCATAGCACCTACATGCCTACGGGCAATATTCCAGACTACCAGACACTGATGGTACATGGTACCTGCTCATAACCCATTACAGTCATGTGGTATCTACATTTTATGAACAAGATGTTTTCCATGCCTGAATGTGTGACACTCCTGTTAGTCCAGTATTTTGTACGTCTTAGTACCTCACTCCATAACACCATTCAGCCTGTCCAGAACACCATTAAATATGATGTGCTGTCCACCTGAGTGTTGTTTGCAAACTCCTTAACTATATATTTACCTTTTATGATTTATATATTACCACAGACTGATTTCTAATAGAGCAGTTCAGAAATCTCTTTCACTATTTTGTAAATGCACATAACTATCTTTCCTCATTGCTAAACTCCTTCTATCCTTTGATCCCTTACCAGCTTAATCAGCAATGCCATCTTACCCCCATCTTAACCATTCCTTCCTCCCTAGCAGCACCTTGATGTCTTTTATCAGTTGATTTTGTTTTCACAACACACTAACTTGCATGTGTGTGCATGTCTGCATGCAGCGCGCACACACACACACACACACACACACACACACACACACACACACACACACACACACACACACTCTCTCTGCTCAGGTTTGTTATTTGATTTGTCTGTACTTGTGCTGGTTGAGGGAAGAAACATGCATTAATTTTCATGTAAATAATTTATGGTTTGTAAATTTGTCTATATGGTTTTCGTTAGCTGCATATCTGTCTACTTATTGCTAATGTTATAATCGTAACTTTGATGTTTTGCAGAGTGCCTTGTTGCTAGGTTTTGTAATATTTCTTTTATTGCATTTTTATGGCCATGCCTGAAGTTAGACATATTTTAGTGCACACATCTGTTTAACAGCAAATAAATGTGAATAGAAGTATTTTAGTACCAAATTATCTCAGCAGTTGAAATATCTGTAGACGTTTTGGGTGTGGATGCTTTTTTCTGTCTCTCACATTCTTATCCTGTATAAAATTAAAGTAAAGAGGAATGCAGTTTGCTACATTGCCAAGGACTAAAAAAAGACATTTGGAATTATTTTGCATAGCTTAATATACGAAACAGGAACACAAACACTGGAATGTTTGATAAGGTTCTTTTAATTCTGGTACCTCGGCCTTCGCCTTTTGCGTAGAATGTTTAATCATCTTATTATTTTATTCATTTGTGTGCTAAACTTTCCATCTATGCAGCTTTGTTTGCTGAAGTCCTACATCTGGGAAGTTGTTAAAAGTAACTTTTGTACTACACATTCGTAAACCAAGTATATTTTTAAAATGTAAATAGAACTTCACAAGGTGTTTTGTAAAGATAATGGAAATATACACAGAAATACTACATTTGTTATGGGATCACAGATACCTGAATTCCTCTAACTCATAGCCAGGGACCTGAATGGCTGTAACGCTTTGCCATCAACATTTTGAAGGCTTGTTCTCCAACAGCATGTGGCTGAAAGTACATTTTCAAAGTTTCACAATGCCAAACTGGAATAATACGAAATCATAATAATGAAAGTAAAGCTTAATTTGTTATTATGAGTTTGGCATTGTGAATGGAGATCACAATAAAGCGATGATTGGGGAATTTACCCTTTTCCTCTCTGTAGTGTGATCTTGGAGTTGGTATATGTCGAATGTTGACCAACATGTTTCTGAAGTTTGACATTTTGGCTAGATGTTGTTTTTGTTTTCGACATTGTAGTTCGGTCTTTTAATAGGGCCTTTAGGGTTAGGGAGTGAGATGGGGATTTTACATTTAGGTAGTGATCACAGGTGGAATTGGAATGGGATTTTAGGTTTAGATAATGATTGTGGATGAGGGGGGAGGGGGATTTTAGATTTAGGGAGCAAAGGGACTTTAGGGTTAGGAAGGAGTGATCAAGAAGGGAAGAGGAAAAGGGATTTTAGGTTTAGGAAATGAGCTGGAATGATAGGGGGATTGGGACTTTAGGATTAGGGAGAGGATGGGGTTTTAGGCTTAGGGAAGAATAGGAATTTTAGGCTTAGGCACTGGGCGGGAATATTTAGGGTTAGGACAAGGGTTCTGACTGGCATAGTTCACACTATGGGAGACAGGTTAATGGCAGTAAGAACAGTTGCTGAAATGACTGAATGGCAGTGAAGACATATGTCTCGAGCGGGTCTATACCAGTTTGTCGAAATCTACTTACATCGAACTGCAATTCATTAAACTGATAGCATCAAGCTTCCCTTCACTGAACATTCAAATCAACAAATGTTTTTCCCAGGTAAGGAAACTGATTGGCCAACATACGGAAATTTGCCCTTTCTCCGCTATAGTGTGATCTCAGAGTTGGTATATATAAGTAGGGGGGTGTGGGGGCATAGCCTCTCAGTTTTTGGGTTTAATTTAATGTGTTTGTGTGTTGGTTAGTGTGCTAGCCAACTAGTTTCCTTACCTGGGGAAAAATGTTCACTGAACTGAACGTTCTATGAAAGAACGTTCGATGATGTTGCTTCAATGAATAGCAGTTTGATGTAAGTAGATTTTGATGAAATAATACACACCTGCATCGAGCAAGTGTATCGTGAACACACATAGTAGGTCCGGAATAACTCAAAGGCTAAAGATTAAAATTGGCATGATGCTATATTATTATAGAAACTAGTCAGTGTACGTTGTCATGTGCTAAAAGAAGGCAATGAAAAAACATGTGCAGTTCATGAGAAAACAGAGGAGGCTGGAGCTAGCTAGAAAGAGAAAGGAGAGGCACTGGAAGGCAGTGATGGACAGAAGAACTAACTATTCCAACTGAGGTGGTACAGTGAGACACTAAAACTGCTTGGTACAACAGAAAAGTGAGAGGATTGCAAAAGTGGTGGGACTAAAAACTTTGATTAATGACATGCTCTGTATAATTATATATTCCAGAAGGAAGATGCATAAAGATGGTATGTACAAGCTTCCTATTAGAACATCATTACAATGTAAAGATGATCTTTCTAATGGGAAGTTTCTGCTAAACCTAAAATCCCCTACCCCCATCCACAGTACTCAGCATTATTTTATAGTTCTTGCACAAGGTTACAATGAATTTTAGTACACAGACATCAGATGAGGCATATTCATAATTTATTCAAACAGTTATTCACTTGAGACTTGTAAACAGGTGAAAACGTGTTTGGATTTCATGGTACTTGATATGGCTGCATAAGTAGGGAACTTATTAATAGTCTGGGTGCACATAATACTTTTGTTAATAGATATAATTTCATTGGGATTTTAAAACATAGATAGGAAATAACTGGAATAAAAATGGGGCTTACTAATGGAGGTGCTACAAGTGCAGGACTATTTTGTTGGCAAGCATGTTTTTAAGAAGATTTTAAAAAGTAGAGGAGATGAGATATTTTTTATTTTTATTGGGAAAGAGTTCCATAGTTAAGCTACATATACAGGGCATAGGCATCCCTGGCTTGATCGGCCTAGTCCGCCTTGAAAAAGGGAGGTACAGTCTAAGGGTGGGTATTGCAAAAGTGTAAATGGTTTCCAGATTCAGTTGCCTTGTATTTCTTATGATTCCTATGACAATGGGGAAATTGTAGAAGTTGAAAGAGAATGGCAGTGTCTCAAAAAGCATGTGTGAAAAATATGGAACAGATGTGGCTGAGTCGGTATGGAAATAAAGTACATAAGGAAAGATGACGGTGGAATGCAGACGTTCAGGAAGTTATCAGAAGAAAATAAAGTGTGAGATAGGAAATATGAATCAGACTAAGAAGTAAAACTGGTTGGCTAACAAAGAGGCTATGAAAATGGTCACAATAGTGAAGAAAGAGGCATCAGAGGCACTCTACCAGCTTCTGGAAAATGACTAAGCAGATGGTACAAAGAAATTCAATCAAGTCACAAGGGAAAGACAGAAAAATAAAAAGGAAAGTTATCACACATCATTAATAAGGGATGCCATCAGTAACCTGCTCACCAGTCCATATTACATCAAAGGCAAATGGATGGATTACTTCCAGCAATTTCTAGATGAAGAAAACCCCCCAGAAGATGTACTGACCCTTATACAGCATATGATGAAAGATGAAGAAGAGCCCACACTAGATGAGTAAAAACAGTACTAAGGAAAATTAAGTTAGGGAAAGCAACAGACTCAGATGAGGTCTCAGCAAATAGGATCAAGATGTTGGATGGGTTTGAGGAAAAGTGGCACATGATGGGTAATCAATGGCATGGAGGGAAACTGGGAAATGTGTATCCCAGATGAGTGGAAAATAAGTACTCTACTGCTAGTGTACAGGAACAACAGGGGCATTCACAACTTTTGCAAGTGCATGGGTATCAAACTCCTGTCACACTGCATGAAAGTGCTAGAGACAGTGACTGACAGATGAATGTGGAGAGTCGTGGAAAATAAGATGGCAGATTAACAGTTCAGCTTCGGTTCAGGATACAGCACAACTGAACCAATTATTACAGTGAGATAGATAGTTGAGTGGAAGGAGATATGGAAACAGTCCAACTGGTCCTTTCTAGATTTAGAGAAAGCATAGGACAAGGTCCAAAGAAATTTGATTTGGGCAGGTCAGCAGTGGGTCAAAGTCTGAGGAAACACTGGTATCAATAATGCAGGCTATATAGAATAATCCCATGACACAAGTACAAATGGTGTTCACACTCACAGAGGGGGGTCTAGTGGGAGTGGGTGTGCATCAAGATGCAGCTTGGAGTTACTGCTTTTCATACTGGTGAAAGACTACTTAAGAAAGCAAGTTGGAGGGGACAGATCAAGAAAGATGGGATGATTTAGCATTACAAGCAGACTCTGAACAGGAGCTTCAGCAAATTATAGGGGAATGAAATGCAAAACTTAAGGCACATGGGATGAAACTGTGTACAGACAAACGTGACAGTTATCATGGCAGCAAATGGGAGAAATCAGATTAGGCTGAAAAATGAGATAGAAGGGAAAATGGTGGAACAGATTAACAGCTTATCTGAGACTGGTGTGGATCATGAGAAGGGAAGTCTAAAATAGGAAGTCAAAGCTAGAATTCAAGGGGCTACAGACTAATGGCAGAGAGTGTCACAGGTAGTATGTGACAGAAACATGTCAAAGAAGCTGACAAACAATGTGATATGACCAGTATTTCTGTATGGTACAGAAATCTGGGCATTGAAGACAGAGTAGCTGAAGAGACTAGAGGTGATGGAGATGAAGAGCCAGAGATAGTTAGCAGAATGCACACTTTGGGACTGATGAAGAAATTATGACATGAGAACAGAGGCTGGGTCTGGGAACATATGTAGACAGTAGTCTGGCCTTTGACCAACATGTGGCCAAGGTAATAAGAAAATCATTTAATGTCACCCAACTTATAAGTAAAGGCATGACATCCAGGTCCGAGAAAGTCATAGTGCCACTTTATTCTGCCCTTATCAGGCTCATCTTTTAAGTATATTGTCCCCTTCAGCATCTACCTGGTCATAGATATGTAACAGCTGGAATGCCCTCAAAGGTTCATTACTAGCAGAATCCATGGCATAAACACATTGTTCTATATGGCTCACCTTAAATCCCTATCTCTATACCCAGTTTCCTACTAGTTACTGAGAGGCTATCTATGCCTGGCATACAAGGCATCATCAGATCCATCTCTGACAGACCTTTTGCACATCTGCAAGAACCACTAGATCCAAAGATTCAGTTTTTCCTTACAACATAAATATGATATCTTGGCAAGATAGCTATGTGTCCCAGAGGATCACAATGTGTTGGACAGGATTCCCAGCCATGTGAAGCAGACTCCATCCCTAACACTACTTAAGTGAAACCTTGACCAACAGATGGGAAATCGGAACTTCACCATGTCTCTGACTGACAGAGGCAGGCGGTAACTATGCCCAAACTAACACATCCCTGCATAATGTTTAGAAACTCCCTAACTACTAGCCCCCCTCCTAATGAATGCCCATGATACATAAGGATACAATTGAGTTGGGTTTATGGCTAGGAATAAAAAGGCCCTGGTGGTCATTAGCCTAGTATATTACATATGAACCTAACCCAAAGTATCTCCAATTGCAAAAAAGGTCAAAAAGAACAGATAACAGTGGTTTCAGCATGTGTGCAGGAAAGCAGAAGATGATTTGTGAGAGACAGGAAGAATTCAAGAGGAAACAAGGGCATCCAGCAAATAGATGGATAGATTGTATGAGAGAAGCCCTGCAACAATCAAGCTTGACTGTTGAAGAAGGTAGGAAAGTGGTACTGACTTGACAGAGGTGGCGCCAGTTAACACAACACCCTGACCACATGTTGAAAATGTGAAAAAGTGGGCTTATTATGATGGTGTTGATGATGATGATGATTTTTGTGCTTTATACTAGCTCAATTCTACTATTATTACATGATAATACTTTTAAGTTGCAGTAGTTAAAATTCTTGGTTTTTGGTGAAAAATACCATTAGTTTAGGTTTTCTTTCAATTTATGAGTAGCTTAGATTGCTCTAGTCATTTTTTCAGTGTTTGTAAAGTAATGCTGTCAATCATCTTGGAGCTGTTTGACTGGAAAGGCTATGCATATTTGTGCTGAGTCAAACTATAGTGCATTAAATTTCCTTAGACAGCTTTGCGTATAACTATATTAAACAGTAATGATCCTAAAATCTAACCTTATGGCGAAAGTAATATTGTTTGCTAAGGAGCTGACAGTTCCTCTGCCCAGCATTCACACTGTGCTTTGTGACTAAGTTAATATTTAAACCAACTGACTCTATTGTTAGCAAAACCTAGTTCCTTGCGCTTAGATAATAATGTGGAATATGGAAGTGTATCAAATGCTTTGGATCGCTATAGAAATAGGAATGCAACCATTTCACCTTGATTTCTTCTTTCATGTGGTCTGGTCTAACAGCATGCTATGTTATGGAAAGTAATTTGTTCTATGTTAGGTAGTTGATCACCTGTGAGAGAACACATTTTTCAAGTATTTAGATATAAGGGACAAAATGGATTTAGGTCTGTAGTATGCTAGCTCAAGAAATTTAACACCTTTATGTAAGGAAAAAATTGTTAAGTGTTTTCCTGGCTTTCAAAGCAGTAAAACACTTAGTGCTGTCAAGAGAGGTAATGTAATGCAGTCTGTGATATTTACACTTACCTTTCGTACTGCTCAACTGTCTATATTTTTGCAGGTTATCCAGATTACTGCTTCATATTTTTGGTCTGTTCCTCGTAAAATCTGTGTTTTTGAACAAACCACTGAGGAATAAGGTCAATAAATAATGGCATACATTTGAGTTTCAGAATTTGTATCCTTCAGAAAATGGATGCTAACACATCCTGTTGTTCTAGCAACTGTTTGCAAAAGCTGGGGACATGTACTGACAGCAGGTAGAAACAAATCTTTTGTTCTGCCGCTGTCATTTGCTGGACAGTACTGGCAAATTGTACTGCCTAGTGCTAGACCCAACGTAACTTTAGCAGGGACCGTAATTGTTAAGGTTGGTTCCCACACTACTGTGCTGCTTAACTGGTTTGCCTTTTTCTGACAATATCAGAATATAATTACCACACTCACTGCACTACAATTTTATAGATTGTTAACTAAAACTATTTTGGAGTGTTATTGTGCTTTTCCCATACAGCAATATAATAATTTTGCTTAGCCTTTATAAAAGTACTCCTAGTTAGGTTTCACAAGTACAGATATTGTTGTTTTGCCTAAATGTCTTTTTCCATGCTTTATGTCTGTTATGTATTAGCTTTTTTATATCAAGTGTAAGCTATGGTGCAGGTTTGGATCTGACTTTAAATGCATTGAGGTACAAGGAAGTTTAATATGGAGAGGAAAGTTATGTTGAAGTGATTGTTTTAATGGTTTATAGTTGCTATGCATAAGGTGCAGACAGTCATGAATTCTATTTCCACATCAGATAAAAGAATTGCTGGCAATGCAGCACAGTATGGGGGGGGGGGGGGTGCTGTACTCATGAGTATGTCATCCTTTGGATGACACATTAAACTGAGGTTTCATGTGTTTGAGTTGATGGTAGCTCAGGAGGATATAAAAGATCCCATGGCACCTATTGAAAAAAGTAGAGTATTTTTAATAAAAGAATATATGTGTATATATGTGTGTGTGTGTGTGTGTGTGTGTGTGTGTGTGTGTGTGTGTGTGTGTGTGTGTGTGTGTGTGTGTGTGTGTGTGTGTATACAGACACACACATACACACGCACACAAGAAACCAAAGCATTACACTTAATGAACAGGTAGGATCCACAAAATATGATATGGATGAAACACAAAACAATCAGCAATACAGAATTACTTTTGCAAATATACACATACATCCTCCCATCATTTCTGCCACAACCATTTATATAATCTTTCCAAAATTAAAGAACTGTCACATAGCTTATAATACAGTAATTCCTCAGAGTGGGTTATCTTAATAGACCATAACACTTTGAAAATAAGCAGGTAAATAGATACCACAACAAACTAGTAAATCCAAAAAGTAGAACAAACAGAAGGCTAAAAATCCACTTATTCATTGATATAATAATACCACATTAAGTGCTTTCGTCATGAAGAAAAGACTTGATTAGACTGTACAAGCAATCAATTAATACAACATAAATAAAGGCTAACACAACCACCTGACTAATTAGCTACCTAATTACAAATTTAAAGGTAGAGTTCTGCCATAATGAATTTAAACGTTTTTTTTGTATATAAAAGCTTCCCACAACTACTGTGCATGAATAAATCTTATAAAAATATTAATGTATACATTGATTTAAAAAAAGATGTGAACAAATTCATACAAATAAATAAGAAGTATAAAAATTCCAACTGCGATCAGGTACCTCAGAAAGAAAATAAACCTCGTAGAAACAGGAAAAAAGACACTGAGGTAAGACTCCAGGGTATAAAAATTTAATATCCAAAGAACACAAAACACAAGCACTTTCACCAAGTAGGCTTCTTGAGGTGTACCTAATTAAAATCGTAACATCTCAATTTATACTAATTGCCATGAAGTTTCCAAGTCATGCTTAAAGGCATAATGTAGCAAAATACCTTGTGCATAAATACATACATATATAAACATACATAAAAATGCTTAAAAATACTTGTAAAAACATATGTCAAAACATATGTACATTCAAAAGGACTATTTCATCTACGCAATGGTTTATTCTTTAAAACTGGTCTCAAGGGAATATTTTCATTTAAACCATGTCCTGTGGTTGCTCTAAGTCTGATTATCCATCTTGCTTCTAAATTTTCAGTATGTATCTTAACATCCCCTCCTCGTATACTTTCAGTTATTCTACCTATAGCCTTAAAAGGAAATACATGTTGCATACTAGTATCACTAATGTGTCTGGCAAGGGCATTAAAAGTACTACCCTTCCTAATGTGATACACATGTTCCCTAATTCTATCTTTGAAAGTTCTATCAGTTTTACCTACATAGAACTTTCTGCAAGTATTACATGTAGCAAGGTAGACTATATGCTGGGAATCACATCTAGCATTAACATTAAAATTATAGATCTCTTGAGTATCCGGATGCTGAAAAGTTATATTTGTATCTATAAAACTACAAAAATTACATTTACCACAGGGTCTACTACCTTTAGCGGTACTTAGTACAGCGTTTGCTTTTGGATAACATAACTGCCTACGTAAAGATTTCTGATTCTTAAAAGTAAACTGTGGTCTAGCTCCTATATACTTGCTAATTTGTGCATCAGAACTTAAAATATTCCAATTTCTATTAATGATGTTAGTGTAATATTTTATATCCCAAGAATAACTAAAAGATAGTCTCAAAGGTTGTGAATTATTCGCACTCTGGTGTTCTTATTAACTGCCGTATAATTAGAGAAATAAGGCTTAGCTCTACTTTGCCTCATTTTCATTACATTTTGTAACCCTTGATCAATAAGGTTCAGTTCATAACCTCTTTCTCTTAACTCATCTTGAACTTTACTAAGCTGTACATCAAAGTCTGTAACATCGGCATTTAATCTGGATGTTCTAAAGAACTGATTTTGTGCTACATTCTTGAATATAAACTGGGGATGCATGCTATCTCTATTTAGTAAATTATTAACACGGCATTCCTTCCTATATAACCTGACATTAAAGTGACCATTCGGGTCCTGCAACATGGTAACGTCCAAAAAATTAACTTCTCTATAAGAATGATTCACTGTAAACCTCAGGAAGCTCGTAATAGTATTCATATATTCAACAAAAGTTTCAAGCTCATCAACTGTACCCCACCCAAACTAAAAAAAGATCATCCACAAATCTGCGGAAGAAACTTATCTTTTCTTTAAAGGCGACATTCTCTAGTATCACTTGCTCCCATCCCAACATCACAGCATTAGCGTAGCTGTTGGCGCAAGAAGTCCCCATGGCAACTCCTTGACGTTGCCAATAATATTTATCTTGAAAAATAAAAATATTATTTTCTAGAACTAACTTCAATAACAGTCATACAGATTCTATAAAATTACTGTCATATTTCCCACTCGCAACCAACAATTTAATGGCACTATTGATGCCATAATCATTGGGTATGACCGTGAACAAAGAAGTTACATCAAGTGTAACTAGCAACAATTGTATACTTGTATCTTGTACTCTATCGTGAATAAATGTATACAAGTCTTTAACAAACTGTTCAGTGTCTTTTAATATGTGACAAGTTTCATTAATCAATGGTCTCAATGTTTTCTCTAGAAAAATGGAGACTGATTCAGTGCACCAATTTCTACCAGCTACTATAGGTTTCATGGGAGGGTCTATCAAGCTCTTATGTATTTTGGGTAGACCTTGGATAATGGGTATAGTGGGGCTGGTAATCAGAAAATAATTATATAAACTAATTATATAAACTAACATCTAACAAATTCACTGTGAGCATATCCTTCAGTTGTTTATGTACGATACTAATCATTCTATTAACATGTGCTTTACTTATAACTTTATAAAACATATCATCTCTTAACATCGGGAACATTTTTTTAGCATAATCATCCTTATCTAAAACAACAATGGGGCCTCCTTTATCAGCTGGGCATATCGTAATCATAGAATTAGTCTGCAAGCTCTTTAATGCTAAACGTTTACCAGTTTTCAAATTATGCCACTTCTTACTATCATTCTTTTTATTCAAGTCATAAAAAACTTTATATGCATCATCTATGCACACTTTTTCAAAAGCAGTCAATAATGGGCTCAATTGAGGCATATAAGTACTAGGTTTTCTAAAACTATTAACTTCGCTACTATTGTTATTATCATACAACAACTTAAGCATTAAATTCCTAGTGAACAGTTTAATATCAAGCACAATATCAGCAATATGAGAGTCCATGGTTGGAATAAATGACAGTCCTTTATTCAAGACATTATGTTCAGTTTTAGAGAGTTCATACCTAGATAAATTAATAACTAATTTTTCATGTTGAGAAATGCCTTCTTTATATTGTACGGATTCACCAAGCTGTCCATTGTTTCCATTTGTTCCTTGTTGTGCTTCTCCCCCTTGGCTCTGTCTGATCCATCCTTCCTCTACCTCGACTCGCAGATCTGTTCCTTGTTGGTAATGGAAATTGCAGTCCCATAGGATGTGGACTGCCTAAAAAAATAGGTGTCGCTGGTTGCAACTCATCATTGCCTTTCTGTATACTACCATTGGTCTCACAATGGACCTGGGCTTGAGTTACTAAAACTTTCTTTTTAGGGACCACTGTTTCATTCAATGAGCGGTCACAACCTAACTCAATAGTTGTGGGACTCCTCCTGTCCGGTTCCTCATGCACACGCTCATTCCATAACTTTCCTACTTAATTTTCCTTCTTCAGTCCTTGCTTTTTCATTTATCCTTTATATTCATTTACCTATATATATATATATATATATATATATATATATATATATATATATATATATGGGTCTACCTGAGATGGTCGACAACCCATTTGATCGACACTCAGTTGGTCGACAGTTCATTTGGTCGACAAGCAGATTTGCCCCCCTCCCCAATGTTGTGCGACCCTGGAGTTGATATATATAGTTAGGGGGGGTGGGGGGCACAGCCCCCCTCATTGGGGGGTGTGGGGGGCTTTGCCCCCCACATAAAACTGCTTGTCGACCAAATGAACCATCGACCAAATGAGTGTTGATCAAATGGCTTGTCGACCTTTATCTCTAGGAATATTGCAAGATGATCAGAAAATCCTGTTTCAGCTACCTCCCCTTCTCCTGTAACTAAACCTTCTAATACTATAAAATAATCTATTTCAGTTTTATACATACCCCTTTTGTAAATCCATCAATTTTGTCCCAAAGTTTTAACTTACTGCATCTTATAACATCTAACATGTTCTTATATAATTTCCTTTCATTTTATGCTTGCCTCTTAAATTGCAAATACAGTCTGCTGTTATTATAACATTCAAATCTATCACTATATAATCTAAAATATGATGAAATAAGCTTTCCCTTTCTTTACAATTAGTATAAGCATATAATATTATAATTCTATACACTTGTTCTTCCCATTTTAAATCTATGATAGTCTTCCCATTTTTGCTAAAGTTACATCTAATATCTTTACTGTATTTCTACAGAATATGGCTATTCCAGAACATCAATCATTTCCCAAATTCCAAATTATCTTTCCTCCCCTTAGTTTCTCTGTTTGTGAAATTTCTTCATTTGTTAAATATTTATGTCTTCTAATATAATTACATCTACGTCATAAGCATTAAACCACTCCAAAATCCCTTTTCTTCTTACTATATTCTTATTGCTATTCATGTTTACAGAAAGCGCTCTAAAATTTTCATTTTCGCTCTTCCTTAGATTCATGGTTTCATACATTCATAGGTAATTACCAGGCTAGCTGCCTTAATTGGCCATTCTAAAGCTAGCAAATCTCCCTCCCAAAGGTGAGAATAAAACATTGTACCCTGTATCTGTTAGTCAAACACCGTAACCATTATACCAATCCCCAACCATTACTTGTAGGTATTCTTTTTCATCCATTTCCTTTCTTTTTTCTTTTGTACCCATCCCTTTACATTTTCTTTTTATGTCTTTTATCCCTTAACCAATAGAATTATTTTTTTTATTTTACTAGCTCCCAACTTATGCCTTCATCACTTATTTCAGAGCCTTCTTCTATACCCCCTTTATTAAATTTTCTTATCAAATGTATCTTCTATTTCAACTACTTCTAAAATTTCTACTCTTTGCTCATTTTCTTCTCTTTCTTTTTGTATTTCCTTATACTTATTTTCATGTTTGCAATCCATCCATAAATGTCCAATTTTGTTACATTTATAACATTTCAGTTCACATTTTTCTTGCATCATATCCCATTTCCCCACAAATATAATAGCTTATTTATTACAGTTACTCACCAAATGTCCTTTTCCACAAAAAATGTTTTGGGATGCCCCCAGTATTTTATGACTCCTCCATTCCTCCCCATATTTATCATGCTTGGTATGTGAATATTTTTCTCTTTCTATTTTTAACACTATATTACAATCCCATCTGCTAGTTCATAAGCCACTTTTATCAAACATTTACAATGTCAAGTACTTCTTTACATAAAGTTTTCAAATGTCCTTTCAAAGTCTCTCTTTCCTCCTCTGTTCAAAACACATATTCCAAGAAAATTTGCTGTTGATAAAACAGTCTCAGATATAATGTCACAAAATATCTCTTTATTAATAAGAATAAATGCTCTTATCTCATGTGCTTTTGCACCTAAAGCAGCTATTAAAATTTCCCATACTTCATGTCCATGTCTTTGTATATTTTGAATCTTAACATGTACATCTGTTTTTCATTTTCTTCTGCCTTTTTTCTGCTACTCCCCCTTTGGCTTCATTTACTTTCTCTGCGTATGTTTTCTTTTTTATTTCATCCCTATTCTTTAGGAGTGCCTCTGCATCTTCCTTTTGTATTTTCTCCATAATGACCCCCAGGAAACACCTCATTCATTTTGTAGCTCACTCTGCATCACTATTTCTTTAAGTAAATCATCCCGCAACCCTATCAACTGGATGGTTGTAATTATACACCCATCATTTGCTGACTCATCTCCAAACAGATTTCTTTGAAACATCTCCTCAGACTTCTGCAGTCATTCTCCCGCCTCAGTATTGGCTCTCTCTACCATTTCTGTCACCCGTCTGTTATCTTCTTCTCTTTCCACCTGCCTCCCTGTTTCTCTGGGCTGCCTCTGGTTCTGGAATGGAAACATGAACTGCTCATGCAATATGGGTCCCACTTGCAACAATGATGAGTAGGGGAAGTTCACCTAATAATATAAATACCATCTCTGGTCTCCCCTGAAAAGAGGCTACTAGCCTAGTGGGACTAACCCATCAGCAAAAGATAAAATAAAAAATAAATAAAAAAGTTTTCTTATCAGATTTGATTATATTTCTGTTTTATATTGGATGCTTCTTTGTATTTTAGCATGTTTCCATGTGGTGAAAAAATGATTATGATCACTTAACTGTGTTAGGCATAGTTCCTGCATGGGCAATTTTGTTGAAATCTGATGTCAGTATCCGGTTCAAAATAATTTATTTTCCAGCAAATGTATCTGTTTTTGTGGTCATATGTGTTAGCTTTCTTAATCCGGATAGATCGATTTGTGGTAAATATTTTTATGAGTACACTTCAACCAATCAAAATTAAGGTTGCATAGGATTATTGTTTCAAGAGATACAGAAGTAGATTAGAAGTTTTGGAAAATGTCCTGATAGTACCAAAGAACATGGCTTTAATTTTAATAGAACTAATAGGTGCTTGCCATTAATCTGTTCAATGACAGAGAAGCAGTCTACTTGAATGTCATTTATAAAAGAGGAGGGAACTGATTATAATAGAATAGTACCTTGTCACCAGTGTACAGCAGAAGAGGAAGGTGAGGAAAATCAAAGGGTAGCATCATGACATGAGAGGAGAATAAGAGAGGGCAAACATTGAAAAGGTATGGAATTTGAGGCAGTGCAGTTCAAGTCGTCAGAGAAGTGATGATTTGAGAGAGAGTTTTGAATTAGGGCATGGCATCTAAGGCAGTGTCTATTTCATTTAGATAGTTAATTAGAATGGAGTAGTCTGCTAGGTCAAATGCTGTTGTAGGGTCAATGAATATGAACCCCTGAAAACAGTCTTTACCCAGTGATAGAAGGATTTCTTCAGTAAGAGTCCAGAAAAAAGTTTATATGGTATATCCAGAAAACAAATCCATGTTGTTTAGAGAAGAATAGATGATATTGTGATATGTAATATGTATTGTGATAACTTTTTATAGATTAGTCTTCCTGAGATTTTTCTGAAAATAGGAAGTATGGAAATTGGTCAAAAGTGTGACAGCTTTGTTGGCTTTAGTTGTTAAGGCAGTGGTTTTACTGATGCTTTATTCCAGACATTAAGCATAACATTTTGTGATATGCATGGACTATAAATGTGACAAAGAGGAGTAGTGATATAGTCTCTGTAGTAATATATAAACCATGGATACAGTGCCTGCTGGACTACCCAGTATTAACTGTTTAAGGATTGGAATTATGTTTTTGATTAAAATTTGCTTAAAGTAAAATAAAGGAGTGTAGGTAGAGTAGTAAGGCGGGGTATAGCTGACAGGACAGGGTTGAGGGAGGTTACTGAATTCTTTAAGGAAGTTAAAGGAGGAAAACTGCAAATATGTGTTATGTGTGGGAGTATAACCAGTAAGCTGGTTGACCTTTTTCCAGAATAGATCATGGGAATGTATTAGGGAGTCTTGGTTATATTTTATTAATAGGATATGTAGTACCTTCCTGCTTGCTTTGCAAGATTTTAAAATTGTTTATAGTGTGCTTATATTTCAGGAGTGGGGTTGGATTTCTAGGAATGCCATGCTTCATCTCTGAGACGAAGCAGGACTTTAAGTTTCCATGTTAACCATTGGCTTCAACTGGGCTTCCACAGTCTACCAATGGGTAGTAAACCAAATATTTTGGTGAGTACTACTGTAGTGTAGTGTAGTTGGATTCAAATGTGCCCAACATGGGTGACCAATCTAGTTGTGAGCAGATGGAGTTCAGCCTATTAATATTTTATGTTGATTTAGATCTAAATGTGATTAATTTAGGAAGAGTTTGTGGCAAGGGTACTATAGTAGAGAACTAGTTGAAAAAAGGTCACTAAAGGAGACAGTGTGAACTATTATTGAAGAGACTAATGTAGGAGTTGTAAGTATAAGGCCAAGTAGTTAGTGCTGAGCTGATTTAAAGTTGGGACAGGTAGGCTAATCAACCAAATGACTGAGGTTGAAGTATGTTAGGAAGTCAAAAATATTACTACAAATTGGAAAACTGAGATTTCACCCACATTTAAAGAATACAGAAACATTGCATTGAATGTATCATGAATGGAAATGAGAACATTAAAATGAGAACAGAAATAATCACATCTTATTACAACTCATGGAAGAAGGTGAACAAAATAATGGAGAGAGATGACTGTAATACCTAATGGAATGAAGTTTTAAATGTAAAAATGTGTAACTTTTTTTAACGTAGAAACCTTTGTAAATAGTTTGTTTAGATTTTATAGTTGTTGACTGTATATCGTAGTCAACCTGTGAAATTATGTTTTATATAGCAAAGTTATGAAATTACATTAATTTTGTAAAATCAATAAAAACATTTAAGAAAAAAATATATCATTGCAGATAGGGATGAGTAGGGTTAGGCTGAAGTCTACAGAATGATGAAGTTATTGTCATTGTTAGAGATATAAATTGAAGTCAACAGAAGGATGAGGGTGTTGCTGTTATTATTGTTAGAGAGATAGATTATGTTATGTAGTAGTGTTTTAAATTTATCAAGAGAGACTGATGTGGGATGGTATGCCACTGTAAGTTGGATTCTTGTGTTGCTTCTTTTAGGCACCTGGGTTAGAAGCCAGTTATGATACTGATCTGAGCTGGATTTTCCTTGAGTAACCAGTTCAATGTCCAAGTGTTCTTGAACGAGAAAGATAGACCCATCCCCATCTCAATACCTTGGACTAGCATTAAGGTGGATGCTATATCCTGGGAAAACTTGTTAATGGAGGGGTTGTCCCCTGATCCATGATTCAATTGTAGCTACAAGGTCAGGGTAGTATTGTGAAATGAAAGCACTAATTCAGTCAGTTTTATTTAATATGCCTTTAGCATTTATTAGGAAGAGGTTCCTCTGAGAAAAATTAGTAGTATGATAAGGATTCATTTGTAAAGATACTTAGGAAGTTTAGGAGAACGTTTAAAGTATATCTTGTTAATGTGAAGGGAGAGGTGGCAGAAGTTTGGTAGAATGGAGGCTTGGTGAATGAAAAGAAGTAGTTATAGTAAAGGATGTGGAAGTTTATCTGAGATGCTCTGAGCAGGGGGATGTACATTTTGTGACCATAGTATACTGAATATTGTGAATTATGAAGCTAATTGTTGAGGTTACTTGTCAGTGTAAAAGGTAAGGAACTTAGTAGGAAAAGCCAAGTGTGGTTTATGAGTTGGCATTATGTCTGCTTAGTAAATATGAGGAAAAAATGAGGGTATGAATAAGAAGATATGTTAGGGTGAAGTAAGTAATGATTAAGTGGGTAAAATATGTACAGCAAAGGGGTATTTTTTGTAGTATAAAATGAAGATGGGATAAGAGTTGGTGGGAGACTGAGAAATGGTAGTGAGTTGTAAAGTGAAATGGCAGTTTAAGGTCTGCAGAGGAAAGTAGTGAAGGACAATGGGACCTTTAAGGAGTTAATGGGTAGCAGAGAGTGCAGGTGTAACTCCTACATAAAATAGTTGCAATTATTGGGAAATGTTTTAGAGTTACAAAGTCAGTAGTAGGTGTTCCTGTGTGACCATGGATAAGCAGGCTTGGAAGAAAGCAGGGGATACTTAATACAGACTGTTAATGACAAAGGCTGTTGTGGAGACTGTAATGTGGATATCCCACCACTGCCAACCAATATGTGATGTCCCTCCACCTCTAGGACAGTAATGAAGGAGCCTCAATCCTCACCACTGGCACCAGTGGGGGACATTCACTGAGAGGTTAAACAGGTACACACACAGTATTTACATATGCAGCTCTCTGCATCAAGTGCAATTTCCTTTAAGAGCACACAGAGACCACAGCCAGTCCACAGCTGATTTCTCCCTCTTCCTCCAGATCCCCAATAAGACTCTCCACTGGCACAGCTATAGAGTTGAGTCCTTAGGGTTCCAAGCCAAGTCCTCCAACACTCTCTCTGTTCAGCCAGTGCTTCGTGTCTCTACCCAAGTAGCTGAACCACACACTCTTGGATATTTGTTTTACATGCACACAAACACACACACACACACACACACACACACACACATACACACCTGGGAAAAGTTGGTACAGGTCTACTACCTATGCCCCCTTCTGCCCAGACTATAAGTTAGGTATCACTGCCATCAGAACCCCTCACCAGCTACTTTAAGACACTTCCTAGGGTACTCAATATACTAAGTGAAATTACTATTAATACAAATGGTAGTTTGACCAAGAGCAAGGCTATTAGGAGGGACCCACAAAATGTGTCACCAAATAAATATGCTAGTAATCTCAAAACTTAAATATCTTTACAAAGATCAGCCACAATAAAAGGTTTAAATATATTTAATAATAAATAGTAAAAGAACAAGAAAATACTAAGTATATATTCACAGTTACATCAGAGTTCAAGACACAAGAAATATTTAAACAAAACAGTGAAGGATAGGCTCAGACAAATAAAAAAAAAAAGCAATATCTAAACTAAGCTTCACTATACTCCTGACTGAATCTAAGAGAATCACTGTTCCCTAATAACTTTCTTAATAGAGCAAGACAGATGATGTGGTGAATGTTTCTTCTTGTTGTCAGGCCCAAGACAGAACACAGGGTGCTCTGTCTCAATAATAGACTTCTCAAAACAATATCTAAAATATTACTTCTGAGATAGCTTGCAGAATGACATCACTTTTGGTCATCTGACTTCTAGTTACCCTGCAAAACCCACATTGCTGGATGCTGGCAGGACTTAGCACGTATCTGTAAAAATCTACACACAAGGGCTTTTTCTCAGATCTTTGGCAGGTGTTGGAAGTCATAAAATAATTGCATACTTCCATGCTTCCAGAGTAGCAATTAGTTCACCCCAAAGACAATACAGAAAGCTTCCTAGTACAGACTTTGTGTCTCTGGCTGCATTGAAACCTGTGAAACAGCTTCTTTATGACCTAGTCTATAAAGTGATTTAATTTCAGATTTTTTTTTAAGTTTGCTGGATTGAGGTTAACCTCCTCTCTGCCAGTTGCCTCTGTTAAAATATATACATTTAAACAGTTGCAATAGTGCATGTACATTTCTGTTCTCTATCCAATAGGGCACGCTGTGGATACATTTCAAACACAAGGACTATATAAACACATTTTCAACACAAACATCTGTATGAATCAGTTTGATATACACATGACATACAGTTCTAATACATTTGTAAGACAGGCATCTTGTATACATCAGTTTGATATTCACAAATGACATATAATTATTTACAAAATTCCAGCTATCTGTGCTGGCAGTACATCCTTTCATTACACCTCTCCCCCCTTCAAAGACTCAAGCTAGTTTTTCAAGTACCCCTTGAAAAATGTTGCTTGAGAGGGATGAGCCTATCTGGGAATAGATTACCCCATACCCTGTCTTGAGATCCTAGTTGCCTTGGCATTGCTGACCTCAGTACAGTGCTGCACTGTCATATCATATCATATGCCTGCAACCCTAGGCTCCACCACGTTAACGTGGAATTTTGCTGGCTTGCTCGATGTAGCCATAGATCCCCCTCAGACTCCTCCTGCCTCCTACTGCAAATACTTAGCACCAGGGCCTCCCTACCATGGTAAGGTTTCATGGTATTAACATGGTACAATTTGTGCACCTGCCTCCTGCCTAACAGTTCTACCAGGTACTTAACATCACTGATCTTCCTTAAAACTTGGAAGAGTCCCTCCAAAGCTGCCTACAGCTTATTGCGTCTGACAGGAATGAGAACCATAACCAGCTGCCCCACATCATACTATCTGGTTTGAGCTTTCCTGTCATACCAGACCTTTTTCTGCTTTTGGACTTCTGCCAGGTTCTCCTGGGCCAAGCCCATGAGTTCCCCGACTCATGTCCTGAGGTTTACGACATATGCCACAACATACTCCTTGTTGGATTCACACTCACCCTCCCACTCATCGCAAATCAAATCTAGAGGTCCCCTCAACCTATATCCATGCAGCAACTCAAAAGGTGAGAAACCTGTGGATTCCTGGGGTACCTCTCTGCAGGCAAACAACAGATGGGGCAAATATTTGTCCCAAATCCTCTTAAACTGGTCTGTAAATGCCCATAGCATGGTCTTTAGTGTAGAGTTTAACCTCTCCACCAGACCATTAGTTTGGGGGTGGTAGGGAGTGGTCTTTAGATACTTCACCCCATAGTGCTTCTACAGACAAGCCAGCAGGTCTGAGATGAAATTAGCACCTCTGTCAGTCAGTATTTCTTTTGCGAAACCTATCCTGCTGACAATCTCTAACAAAGCATTTGCCACCTTTACTGCCTCAATGGAGGACAGAGCCACCACTTCAGGGTATCTGGTAGCATAATCTACAACCACTAGGTATACTTCTTCCCTGTGGAACTTGAGATACTCAGAGCCACCACAGTATCCATAGCTACCCTCTGAAATGGATCCTTAATCACAGGCAAAATCATCAAAGGATCGTTGACCTAATCTCCTGCTTTGCCTATTTTTTGGCACTGCTCACAGGTCCTGCAGTACCCTGTTACATCTCTTTCAATCCCAGGCCAATCAAAGTTCTGTATAATATGTCTCTTGGTATGCTTTATGCCCATATGACCTGCAAAGGGAATGTCATGGGCTATGGCTAGAACTGCCAGACAGAAGGCTCTGGGCACTACCAACTGCTGTATTCTCTCACCCTCTAGCCCTCCATCAGGGATCTATTCACAATACAATAACCCTGTCTTCCAGTATACAGAATGCTCTTTTCCTTGAGAATCAGGCACCTCCCTAGCTACCTCTCCCAAGCCTTATAATGTAGGGTGTGAGAGCTGAGCTTGTCTCAACTCTCTCTTTGTAACTCTTCCAAACTCCCCTTCCACAGGAAGTCTGGTATCCTCTGACAGCGGTGCCTCACTGTCAGCCTGGGTACTACTACTCACCTCTGCCCTTGCAGTCACTCTGTCCAAGGGTACATCAGTACCCACCAGCAGCTGTGGCTCACTTTCAGTCTCACTGCTACAGAGTAGCCCCCCTCCTTAAAGTAGCCACCTCACCAGTCCTGGCTTCAAGTGTGTGGTCTGTCTAGGTTTCCTCCCAGGCTACCAGACCCACAAGCCTGTCTCCAAGCCTGACTGTGTGCAACTGCACACACACACACACACAAGTTACTGTACTATCAAAATCATTCCCCATCAGGACATCTGCAGGGATATCCTCAAACACACCTACTTGCTTACTTCTTTTTCCACCCCCCCCCCCAGTCAAGGTGAACCATAGCCAAAGCTCTGACTGGAGTAGACTCCCCAAGAAAGTAATGCTCCTCTTTAACCATTGCAGGCTTCACAATGGTTAGGTCAGAGGCTGTGCCTGTCTTAGCAGTAGCCTGTTTCCCAGTGTCTATGTTAAATCAGTGAATGCATAAAAAAGCGAATGCTGATTTATCGACCCTCTTTAAGTGAAAGCTTAAAATCCCGAACACTCAGAACAGCGATTTTTTTCCCAGGGGAAAAAATCGCTGTTCCACAAAAAACAAACAAACTTCAAAACAGTAAATAAAGTTGGGGGTTTTGCCCCCCATATCCCCTGATATGGGAGGCTGTGCCCCCCACACACACCCTACTTAAATATACCAACTCCAGGATTGCACTACAGTGGAGGAAATAGAAAGTCCCAAAAATGGGCCAGTGATTTTTTTCCACTGGGAAAAAAATCACTGTTCCAAGTGTTCGGGATTTTCAGCTTTCTTTTAAAGAGGGTCGATAAATCAGTGTTCGCTTTTTTAAGCATTCTCTGATTTAATATACCCATTTCCCATCTACTAAGACAGGATATAACCTCTTGTGGTAATTTGTTCCCTTGTTGTCTCCAGACAACTTACCACAGGCATTCTGCTATTCCCACTTGCTGGCACTCCAACCTTTTGTTCCCCACCTTGCCTCCATGAACATCTATGTAATACATGGTGCCACTGGATACATTTAAAACATTTAACCCTTGATCCTGACCATCCACCTGAACTAGTGGCTTCCCCTTTTACTGGTGGACTCTGTTGGGGTGGTTTAGGCTGCCCACCATGGGTTCCCTTATACCCATGTGCAGCACTGGGTATCCCTTTCCTGTTCAGTGATGCGCTGCTTGCTAGGTATATGTCTCCTTTATTCCTCAACTCATCTGCAGTGTTGCATTCCCTATGTGACAACCAGATTCTCATGTCCTCAGGTAAAGTGCTAAGGGCTTGTTCCCTCACCAAAAGGTCTGCCGGCCAGCCATTCAAAAGTGGTGACCTAATACCCACTCACCCACCTATGAAAATAAGTACATACCTCAGCAATATAATCACACACACTTTCATCTGCCTTTCGTCTATGCTCATTTAGCTTTTTTCTGTAAGCTTCAGATGTTAATTTAAAGCATTCCAATAAACTATTTTATCTGTATTATAATATAAGCAATCATTATCAGACAATTTAGAAACAGCAGTTACAGCTTTACCATGGAGTAAGGGAGTCAGGAACTGTACCCAGAGCCCTCGGTCAACATTATACTGTTTGAATACATATAAATAAAACATCAAAATTATCACCTTCTTGGTACTGAGGAAGAAGTTTACTGACCTTTATTGCTTCTGGGGTATGGTTATTCCCTTTCCCATTACCTCCATGTCCCTGGTGAAGAGTCAGCGTTTCCTTTTCATTTTGCCTCTGCCTCTCATTTTCTTTGGCTTCCAGACATCTCAGGCTACTAAGAGGCAACCTATGCCTGGCCAACAAAGCATCCTCTGATCCAGCTTTAATAGATCTGTTGCATATCAGCAAAGTAATTAGCACCAGAAACACTCAATCTAGGGACATAAATGTAGCCTGCAACATAAGTAGGACATGCTGGTGGAATATGTATGTGTCACAGAGACTGACCCTTCTCTGGATCAGACTTTCCATCTGTGTCAAAGTTCTTCTCTGAACTTATTTAAGCAAAACTTGGATCAGTGGATGGGGAATCACAAATTTACCCTAGATTTGGCACCTATGTCTCTATCAGAGAGAGAGAAAGCTTGTAAATCCCTGACCAGTCATGGCCAAGTTTATATACTCCCCTATAATTTATGGGACCAATGCCTTTCTAATACTTCTGGAAAACATGGCTAGGCTTAAAATATGTCCTTTAGGGTTGTTAGCTTAGTATTCTCCTATGATCCTATGTTCAGTAGGGGGAAGAGTTCACCAATAATCACATAGTTTTGCTAGGGGTAAAATAAGCACTGGGATGATAAATTGTGGAACCAATTCGAAAGATAGACAAGGTTAAAAGTAGAAAATGGGCAGAAATTAGAGAAAGTCTTTAAAGAATGGAATGGGTGCCTGAGGTGAACATTAAAATAAAGGGCAATATAGTGGGGATGGTGTATGTGGAGTTAGACAGAAAAAGGAATTTTTCATGCGTTTACAGTGATATGAATAAAATGAAAGCTGAAATTTCAACATAAGGTGGATATGAAAAGTGTACACACCCCTGTTAAAATGCCAGGTTTTGTATTATAAAAACTGGAGACCACAATAAATCATTTCAAAACTTTTCCCGCCTTTAATGCGACCTTTGACCTGTACAGTTCACTTAAAAAACAAACAAATCTGTTAGGGGAAAATATATAACAAATAAAAAACATACAATAAGCTGGTTGCATAAGTGACCACACCCTTAAACTAATACTTTGTTGAAGCACTTCCCACAAACTTAAGGAATTATGTGGCCTCAAGAATTCTTACATAAGTTAGGTGTTGCAGGTGAGGAGATAAACCTGACTGAATATCTGCTAGATATTATTCTGACTAATAATTACATTTTTTTGGGGGGTGATATATACCTTCAAAAATCAGGGGAAGCTTTGCTAATTGTGTCATGGCATACTGGGAAAATGAAATATTATTTTGCCATGACTATTTTAAACAGCATGTTATATGGTTTACACGCTATCTAGATGATATATTTGTTGTTTTTAATGGTGATGAAACTCATGCTTCCAAATTTGTTCAGATACTGTCAGAGATGACCAGCTTTTTGAAATTCACATTTGAATTTAATAGTGAATTTATAGCATTTTTGGATGTGTTATTAACTAAAGATAGGGTTAATCAATGTTACACTGCAAGAACTGTTTTTTACATTTCAAAAGTACTCATCCACACTACCAAAAGTAGTATGTTGCAAAGGGACAACTTGTAGGACCACACTAGAACAATATTTTTCAAATGAATGTCTTTTACTTAAAGAAATGTTCCTAGCTTGTGGATACCCATTAAAATTAATTGATGAATTGATATCTGAAGTTACCCACAAGCGTATATCAGGTTGGTTTAGACCTATATTGTGCAGTCTTACACAAGCAGAAGAGGAAGGGCTAGACAATTTAACATTACCTAACAGTGTTCAAACTGATAAAAATTATGTTAACTTTACATTAACATTCAGTACTTCATTTTCACTTGATGCAAAACAAATAGCGAATATTTTATGTAAAAATTGGGCTGTGCTTATTGATGATGCCCAAATTAGAGACAAGGTCCCAGAAGCACCTAAAATAATTTATAAAAGAGGCTTTAATCTTAAAAATTTTATTGAGAGAGATTTATATAGTAATCATAGAACTAGGGGTATGTTAAAATGTGGATGTTGCAATTATTGCAAGTTTATTAATACTTCAATCAGGTTTACAGTAAGAAATGTTACCTATTCCATTAGTGGTGGATATAACTGCAACAGCCCAGGAGTGGTTTATTTAGCTGGTTGCCAAAGCTGTACATGGTTTCATATAGGAAAAACCAAAAGTCAATTGACGCAACGAATTTATGAACATCAGTACAGCATATATAAGCAAGATTATAATAATGAACTAGCAAAGCATGTCATTGAATTTCCTGGGCATTTTTGCTTATTTCTTGTGATAGAGCAGGTTAAAGAAAGCATTAGAGGTGGGCCATGGCAATTATTATTGGAGCAAAGAGAATTATGGTGGCAAGTCCTAACCAATGCTTATATGTACCCAGGTTTAAATGAGTCATGTTCCTTAAAATGTTTATTAAGATTAAAATCTTTGGAAAGATGTTAACTTGTTAAGAACTCACTTTTTTACCTTGTCTTGGAGACAAGTTTAAGATTTTCATACTGTAGTTATATAAACATAACAATATATACATATATATATATATATATATATATATACATGCATATATACATATTATGTTTTATTTATGTGTAATGTTTCTTTAATTATGAATTGATGATCTGATGATGTCACTGTTGGTGGTTTATTTAAACCAACGCCCGAAAGCGCTAGCAATACATTCGGAAGGTCTGGTATACCAGGTTGCCTTTTTGTTTGTTCTCTGCAGTTTGGTTTTTGTTTTATTAACCTATGTATACACAAAGCCAGTTGGATGAGAATTGTATGCTTGCAAATGTAATAAGCAATAAAATCATTGGGATTTATAAGACTAATGGTGATTAGATCATTCCTTTGTAATAACTGATAGGGCAGATAATATTGAATTACAAGTCGAAGATTCCTCAGATGTGGGCAGAAAAGATATTCTTGTAACCAGAGATTCAATAATTAGTGGAATTAATACTTATATTTACAAAGAAGATACTGAACATCGAACAGTGTTATGCTTGCCAGGAAAAAATAGAGGATGTGAGAATGCCTTAATGTAAGGAAGTACAGATCTGTTTTTATTCATGTCAGTAGAAATGATCTTATCCACAAGGACTCTCTGAATGTTAGAAGGAAACTTACAGCCCTCTTAAGTAGCATAACTTGTTCAGGTGTTAGGATTGTATTTTTCACAAATCACGTATAGAAAAGACAGTCATGTCACCCTGAATGAAAAGATTTTTGGGGTGAATACCTACGTGAAAAAAATACCCCATTTTAAAAAATGGAAATGTGTAGAGGATCTGAGCCTAATTTTTGGGTGTACATGTGTTCATGCAGGATGGCATGCACTTATCAAGATCAGGGAATAGAATTTTTGCAGCAGATATTTTGCAATATTTGACAAACAAGACAGGATTTTTGCTAGGCTGAAAATTTAACAGCTCACAGATAGCAACATTTGATGCATATGTGATGGCTGCTAATGCTAAGAGCATAAATAATACCTTTTTATTGGAATTTTTTTTATGTTCCTGCAAGATTGATGTTGTTATTGTTTGTGAAACATGGTTAAACAATGACTGGAAACCAGTTCTGTCACAGTATAAATGTTTTTACTGTAACAAACATTCTAACAAAAAATCAGGTAGAAGTGTTATGATAGGGAATAAAGATAGTTGTGAGTCCTGTGATTATTACATGTTCAGTGATAACACCAATACTATAGATTGTGCAACTGTGACAAGAAAGACAACCCTGGAACATATAACAATTGTTGGAGTGTATAAACTACCAACGTAAAGTGCTGAAGACCTAGAGGAATTCATATATTTCTTGCATGAAATACAGGAGGGAAGTGTAATAGTGGCTGCAGACTTAAATTTACCAGAAACAGACTGGAATAATATTGGTTTAACAACATTATTAAGGATGGTGTAGTAGTAAATTGCTCTGACTATGGTGTACAGAGCCCTGGGTTCAAAACTTAGCAGCGCTGACTATTTTTGGGTTGGGAGGGTGGCCTAATGGTTAAGGTGTTTGCCTTGCAAGCACAAGGTGCAGGGTTTGAGTCTCACAAGGGATAATTGGCTAGACTTAAAATGGCTTGCAAGGGCAGTTAGCTTAGTACTAACCTATGAACCTATAATTATTTAAACATATGCTCAAGAACAACAATTGCTTCAGATTGTTAAAAAAATACTACCTGGGAATGGAACATACTAGAATTGTTTGTATTCCTAAAGAAATCACTGTTACTTCATATCAAGTTTTACCTCCATCGATGTTCAGTGATTATGCACTTATAAGGTTAATTTGTTGCTAGTTAACTCTGCCAAACTGAAATCTAAATCAATACACAGAAGATTAGTAACAGATTATGCTGAAGCATAACAGTCACTATGTAAAACTAATTGGAGTGATATGTTCAGTGGAAAAACTGCAGAAGGAATGTGAAAAGTTGTGAAAGAGAAATAGTTTGAATTAAAAAAAATGTGTAACAGCAGGATCTAGGCACACAACGTCAGAAGGATATATTTCCATAAGAAAAAGGTACTTGATTAAGGCGAGAGACAAAAAATATAAGAAATGGAAAAGGTTGAATAACAACTTTGAAAACTGAAATAATCAAGCTGGACAAACAAATTAAGCATAGTGTAAGACAAGATCAAGACAAATGTCTTAGGAATTTTATATAAAGATATTGAGCATAATAGGAAACAATTTTATAGATACATAAACAGTGGAAGTGGTAAAGACAGAAACTGATAAATTGTGTGAAGACTTTAAAATTTATTCTTAGACACAAAAGATTATATACATATTTACAAAGTCTTATGCAAAACAGTTGACTCCACAAAAGGGGTGATAAGTTGTCTTAGTGAAACCCAGGTAACCTCAAATACTGAAATCAAATTTGATTATATTGAAAAAGAATTATGCAAACTGGATCCAAACAAAGCACATGGAAGAGACGGAATTAGTAATAGTGACCTGAGAACACATCAGCAAGAACATATAGTACAATTATATCTATTATTTACTAGGAAGTATAAATATGAAGAGATTCCTCAAGATTGGAGACATGCACTTATTAAACCTGTCTTTAGGGGAAAATGAAGTAGGACAAACGCAGAGTTACAGACCCTTAAGTCTACTTTCCTGCTAGGGAGAAATAATGGAGAAGGCAATATACTAGATATGTTATTATCAGAACTGGAAAGTTTGGACTTAAAACCATATATCAATATGCATATATTGAAATATATATCTATTATCACCTATAACATGATGTTCTATAACAGTATCATAACAGCTATGAATGAAAATGTGTGCTGTGATGTAATTTTTATAGATTTAACTTCAGCATTTGATAAGGTCATACACAAAACACATATCAATAAATTAGAACAACTAGGTGTTGATGAACCCTTGATAAGATGGAAAGCTACATGGCCTACAAATACAATATGGCAAATATCATACAGCAATTGGACAGGTGAAATTCTTGTTTATAGTCAGGGTGTCCCACAGGGCTCTGTCCTAGGCCCATACTTGTTTAGATTGCATCTTTCATTTCTAACTTTTTCATCTGAGGTGTTCTACAGTCTATATGGAGATTACCTGAAATTGGGTAAACTGATTGCATTACAGATAAGGCAAATCTGCCAAATAACTTGACAAAATTGACCCCCTTGAGCACAGGAGAACAATATGCAGATAAATACACCAAAAATTAGGCATATGAGATTTGGGAGACATAAATTGAAAGTTGAATATTTAACGAAGCACACAGTGGATGAAACTGTAGATTAATTTAAGAACCTGGGTATATGGATATAGTCAACTTTGAGTTTTTCTAATCATATCAACCAATTGGTTAATGATTGTTATAGAATTATAGGCTGTATAAAAATATTTATAAAGTGTAAGAAATTAGAAATGATGAAGTCATTGTTTGTTAGTTACATTAGACCCAAACTTGAGTATGGAATAACAATATGGAAACCCTATAAGAAAACAAGCATGAGTAAACTGGAAAGAGTACAGTGGAAATATACCAATGGCATCCATGGATGTGAAAATTTAAGTTATTATGAAAGACTAAAATATCTGAACTTGTACAGTGTTTCATATAGACATTTAAGATTAGATCTTATTGAGGTATAAAGGGCATTTAGAGACAACTACCTCTGGGAATGTTTGAGGTTATCAAGAAGTACCAGAGAATCATCAGACAACCTATGTAGAAGATTCTATAGGAATGAGAAGTGTACTAATTGGGTCTCTGACAGAGTAGCTGATGCATGGAGCAGACTACCAAATTACATTAAAGCAAGTACTAGTTTAGATATTTTTAACAGCCTGGACACTTATTATGGGAACAACTGTTTTGGTATATTGGCAGGCTAGAAGGGCATTAATGCCTGCGACTGAAATATTTTTTATGTATGTATGTCTGCCCATGTATAAATGGTTCATTCTAGTCTAGCTTACTTACCTGGTAAACAATCATGCATATTTAAATAAACAAGTTACACCACAGAACAGTACCTCAGTATACCTTCCTAGTAATACATTATGCTACATAGCAGGGTTATGAGTGATATGTGTACTAACAGTGAAACTATATCTTAATGCTCCAAATAACTGTGACTCGAGTTAGTAATCAGAGGCTTGCATCTTCATTCAGAGGTTACTGCTTTTAACTGTGGTTTAAGGAAAGGAGTAATAATGTGTGGGTCAGTGCACTGGTAGTTCTTTCCACAGTGGTAAAAGGAATATACACATGAAGTGGTGGAGCTCTTGGTCGAAAAACAAAGAAGAAAAGAGAAGTCCATTTTCAGAGGAACAGTCTGATGTAAAGAAAAGTCTTAGAGAATACAGTGTAGTGAAAGTTTTTAAGAGGTGTTTGCTGATTTCATTATTTGAAAAAGAAATAAAATTACACTGCAAATCATTAAGGAAAATATTGCCTTATTAACCTGTTTGTGAAGCATGTTTACAAGAGATCCTTATGGCTCTCTGCAAAAATTGCATGTGTGCATTGCTAAGTAACTGGTTTGAATTAATTATGACTCAAGAAAACACAGTGAATTTATGCACAAGTAGTAAACTAACTATCCTACCATAAATGACTGGAACTTACAAGACTTACAATACCATCAGGAACTTGTATGTCCCTGATGCTGCTAGGGCTTTATTCTCAGCTCATTTGTATCCCTTGCTAAAGTGTGGCCCAGTCCTATTGTTCTGTCTTTTGCATAGCAACACTGTATGCTCTTGTTCCCAGATTGTATCTTGAAATGCAGGTGTTTTCATTTTTTCACTGTATTGTAGATAATGAAACTGTATGAATTAAATACTTTTAACTACAAGCACAGTCTTGTACCTTATACTATAATTATTCTGTAACAGCTTGGTTATAAATGATTAAGTTTATTCACCTCTGTCCCCAAGGCCTGGAATTACAGTATATTGTTTGTAAAATACTACTTTCTGTATCTCCTTATATGGGGACATTAAGGATAACATATAATTACCTGGCTCCTATAAGATCTGTTTATAAAGCCTCTGTAAAATGATTTACTTGACTCATTTTTTATTAACCACTACCAGAAATGTATAAATCATAGGGTTTATGCATTTGTGGAAGACAGAGCTGCAACATACACACCCACTAGCTTGGTGGATAAAGCAAAATAAAGCAACCTCACCATATAATTTGAGCAGAATTGTTGGAACTCCTTCCCTTTTGTTCATTGTATAGAGTGCAAGCCTTGCCTGACTGCTGTTTAAAGCTGTAGAGTGCAAAGCTGCTCTTATTTTTTTTCTCTGTCTTCCCAGGTTTCATGCCTTTAGCCTCAGCATCTTCGGATGACTGTATATCACCACAGTAATATCTGCCCTGGCTTCAAGAAATGCGTCTTTTCTATCATTGACCACCATTGGGGTTAGTAACTACAATAATCTTCTAGATGTTAAGGAGTTAAAATTAGTGGCACATTAATCTAAGGTATGACTGAGATTTCAGACTTAATGACTATTTAAATATAAAATGTTTATCACATCTTAGAGCAGTCAAATATGTAAGGCACTTTTTCCCTAATGCATTTTCTAATTTTCTCACCTTATTTCGTTACACCCATGTATGAAATGTTATATATCTATTCCTATTTGGCCTGTGCTACTATATTTTTTTGCATTGCTTTTTACATTTCTATTTATAAGAATATTTTACTGTTATAGATATTACTGACTTTTATTCTTTGATTGACTTATTTATATCTACTGCATTCTGATTGGCTGGTTGCAGTATCGTCAATTTGTGCTACTGTATTTAAATCTATCAGTCTGTTTTATATCATTCTGAAAAAATCTATGTGATGAAATTGCTTATTCATTATTTTTTTCTTTTTTTCATTAAACAATTTCAGAGTTACCATAATCCTTTAAACATATTTTTCTTTTCTAAGATGTTTATTTAACTGCTGTAACAAAGCTGTTTTTTTTTTGTTAGTGACTTGAAAAGGGACATGTGACAGGCAGTTTGGTTAGTGGAGAGTGATGTCACCTACCCTGGTGGAATATGTTAAGCCCATGTGGCAAGTGAAATTTATTCTTAAGGTAATAGTTATATGTAAAACAGTTATAGTTATGAGATAAAGAGCTACTATCCCATATTTATCAGCAGAAACTAAAGGTGGAATTCACAGACATCACGCATGTGCACAGCAGATGTATGTGCTAGTTGCAGACAGGCATAACCAAGATGAGATTGAAAGACATACAGTACTCACACCTGCAAAATGTGGAAAATCCAAACAACAGCATTCTGAGATTAAAATGAGAAACCGTATGCAAATGACACACCTATGGTATTATAATAGGGAATTTTCCCACCTTTTGCAATTCTGAGTCGCATTTTGCTATGCAAGTGTAGGTTATACATATATGTTATAAAAATAGAAGCAGTACCTATTCCAGTTAGTTTGTTTAGCCGTGGTGGTACGGCAGTAGCGTTGTTACCTCACAGCAAGAGATTCTCCCATTCAATTATTGGCTTGGCTTGGGAATGCCTTCTGTGTGGAGTCTGCATGTCCTCCCCGTGGTTGGGTAGCATTCGAAAGACATGCGTGCCTTCGTTGAAGGTTGGGCGTTGAGCTGGCACCTCGGCGTTTCATAAAAAATCTACTGCCAATCATTAGCGGACCGGAGTTCTGCTGTGGTGACCCCTTACCAGGAAAAAGCTGAAAGACAAACAACAACAACCTATTCCAGTTAGTTTATAATGGTTTTGCTGCTAATGTTAATGTATCACACTTTGAACTGCTTCCTTTCATTGTACCATAACTTGGTGACTAGAGCAGTGCTCCCAGAGGAGGAAATACAGGGAAAGGGTGACTCATCACAACTTTGTGGAAGTTGGTGCTGTTTGACTGATTTAGAGTAGACAGAGACAACTCAAGGGCTTTAGTGAATTTTTATGGCCTACAAACTGGAACTGGGGGAATGTGTCACCTTCCTGTTCCTGTGGATACCAAGGTATGTATCATCCTCACTATACTTGCCATGGGAGCATGTTGTGTATCTCACAGACTTCTGCTTTGAGTATACTGTGACAGTTCCTCAATGTACTCTTAGCCATGTGGATGAGTGTATCTATTGCACAGTGTCACTACAGGATCAGGGTTCTATCATGTGTGCCTTCTGTAGAATGGCACATTTCCCTGGAGTGTTTTGTGATAAATTGCACCCATGTGGATATCAGGATTACACTTGGACCATAGTTGGGAGAAGTACCATAATAGAAAGGGTTACCATTCCATCAACTGTCAAGTAGTGTGTGATGTACATGGCTGTATCACCAATGTATTGGCCCAGAATCCTAGCAGAATCCATGAGTCACACAAAGTGCACAAGTTCACTGTACCACCACTTCCTGCATGGTAGGGAGCCACACAGACACAGGGTAGGTAAGTGCACCTCAAATAACTTTGTTCTCCAACAGCTATTCTTCTACATACTAAGACTGTAATTAGTAACCACCTCATCTTCATGTGTCTTCTCCCATTATGCTTTTTTTTTTCAGATGACACAGTCACTTGAACTTTAGTTAATTACTCACATGAACTTTAGTTAATTACACCAGTCTTTTAACGTGCAGGGAGATGAAGAGGAACAGTTTAACCTTGCCCTCTTCCAGACATAGATAGTCATTGAGTCCACTTTTGCTACCTGAATGAGTCTGGGGCCAGCCCTTCATTATGGCCCTGCTACTGCATGCAGAATGTTCACAGCTTGTTTCATTCTGCATAACACAATTCTGTTTCTGTCTGGTGCGCAACTGGCACATCCATTGATTGATAGTGGTACTGCAGCTCCGTCTATGGGAATGATGACAGAGATAGTGGCCATCAGGCAACAGCAGCACAGCACCCTCTTCAGGTAGGCTTGAGCACTGTGGTTACCTGTGGGCAATGCTGTGTAATGCATTATCAACTTGTACTGTACAGCAAACATTTCTCCAAACACCATACAGAAATGTAAAGGTAATGTGTGGTTTACTTTCTCCTGACACTTTTTGGGTGAGTGTTGGGTGAAGAATGTGATAAAATGTGTGAAATTGTGAGTGACTGTCACATTTGTGATACGTCATTCATAATGTCCTCTAATGATAATGTTGGAGATGGTCCCATAGACTGAAAACAAATATTCCCATGTAAGCTTGATATCAAGATGCTTTGATGACAAGATTGATTAGGTATGGATCATGTTCTTGACAGTGTTCTGGGGATCTCCCATGAGATATGGAAGTCTGACAATGCATAACTCTCTGATTTCTGGGAGAATCCACATCCATGAATGCAGTACTTTCTTGGAGAACCCATGGTGAATGACCTACATGTCTGTCACGCAGGCTACATCCACTATTCTCAGCAATGTGGGTCTGGTAAGTTCTCACTAGTTTGCGTATCGAGGCTGACATGGATGCCATGTGAGTAAGAATCATCATGGCAGAATTCCCATATACCAGGGAATTTCCTCACATATGCCTTAAATATACGTCTCAACCTGCATACATTAAAAATAGGAATAAAGGCTCTTGAAAAGTACAAACATCCATCTAAAAATCTGGACGTCTAATTAGCATAAAATTTATATACCAGATAGCACATAACTCTTCCTGCTTCTGGTAGGAATGTGGTATACTATGCAGAAACATGTTTAAAAACAGGGAGTGGCAAAAACGATGGAAAATATAACCACATTAACAAAGTGACAGTGTAAAATCTGTAGACTTTAATGAACTGCATTGCAAAATTCTACCACACAAGCTCATTTATTTTTCTTCATCAAAGGGGAAATGTAAGATGTGTGATCTCTTTCTTTAGGCTGTTGTTGCCACTGGCATATTACTCAGGTTGTGTGTTTTTCTGTGTACTAGACAGCTTCAAAAATCACACATGATGATTGGGATTCAGAAAATTGTGTGAAGAGATAAATCAAGCCTGAAAATAGGAACATTCTTTTTAAAATAGCTGCATCACATGCAGGGATAAATCACTTCTCAAAACAGGAATGCCCCTCGAGACAATTGAGAGGTCTGACTCCAGCACTCTAACCATCTGTATCTGACACTAAATGGCAGTAGCTTTTGTGCCTGAACAATTTCATGGCACATCTGTTGCTGTGTAGACAAGGAATTAAGGATCATGAGAGCAAACTGTGATAGACAACTTCACCTGACACCCCTGTTGACAGCCTGCAGAGGGGATAAAAGAACCTCTGACATTGTTGCCTTCCTCCAGGAGTTCAACATATCCACAAGAAAAAGGTGCTGAGCTATAATATGATTCTACCTGTTCTGTCAGTGGCATTTCATCATGAAGTCCTATGTGGGGGAGACTACATCACTACGTACTGAGACGTCTCCCTGTTTAGGGGTGAGGCAGCCTGCCTGTTCACTCTGCAACTATGTTTCACTGTCCTCAAGCTGTGTCATGAGTTTGAACATAATGCATTGTTGACAGCCATCTTGCTGTCAACATCAGCCTGCAAAGAGCATATCACTGATATTGGTTCTGGTGCCATACATGTGAACAAATAATAAGTATTTCAATAACATCTGCCTAACTATTCACTTGTCAATAAAACCTTGCACAAGTATCAGTACAAGTTTAAATTAAGGAACTAGATACATATTATGTGCTGCATGTTCTTCTGCTGCTATTGATGTTAATACTGAACTATGTGCTGAAGAAACATTTCAAATTTGTATGCAGTCATTCCCTGCATTAATGAGTTAAATGTCTTATTAAAAGATGCTGCATGGCAGCACTGAGCTTATGTACTTCCTTTGTGTGCATGATGAAGCTATACTAAGCTACCAGTATCCATGTCACATGGAACATCACCAATGTCATCATCCTCTGCAGCACAGTCATCCCCTCATAGTGACATCAAGTACCCCTCATCAGGTGTTAAGCTTTGCATAGTGAACAGCCCACCACCTGTGGTATTATGAACAATTCTAATTTTGCCTTCCTTTACTCTTTTCCGGTACTGTGCTAAAGTACAATTCCTTCCACTGTGGTGTTTATGATGGCCAATATTTGGTTCTACACCTCAGCTTGTCCTGCCTGTCCATTACCACTTTTTCCAAATAGACATTTTCCATACACCTTAAGTGCATCCATGAGGATATGGTACTCTACAGCAGTGAAATTCTCTCTCCTGTGCCACACTTCCTAGTGCTGAAACATCTTTACCCCAACAATAAAAAATTCAGCACTACTAATGTAACTCTGCCATGAGTGAAACTTTACCCCAACAATAAATAATTCAGCACTACTAATGTAACTCTGCCATGAGTGAAATGAAGTAGGAATATACTTCTCCCTGTTAGTCAGCATTACTAGTGTAAGTCTGCTGTTAGCAAAATCAGGCAGGAGGATATATCTCTCTCTCTTTTATGTTAAGGAATATTTCCTGTGTGTGTGTGTGTGTGTGTGTGTGTGTGTGTGTGTGTGTGTGTGTGTGTGTGTGTGTGTGTGTGTGTGTGCAGATGCACATGTGTATATGTCTACATGTCCTTCAGGGACGGTAAGAGATGTGTGACTGCAGTTCAGGTATGCTAAGGTGTGTGAGAGGGAGGAGGGAGAGTCTGTGGCCCACATGATGGCTGATGTTTTAATTCATGAAATGCAATACTGTCTATGCAAGTTGGTCCTGCACATTGTTATTTTCAGGTACCATGTCATAACCTGCTATAGGTCCCCAACCATGTCCCTAGACTCTCACTCCATGTTTATAAGCACCCTGGAATCTATCAAGGTCCAACTCAACACTCTCATACTAGGAGACTTCAACTAAACCTCCATCCACTGAGAAAATTACTAAAGCACCAATACACTGGCCTAACACTACCTGGAATTCATCAATTCCAGTGCCCTGGACCAGCTCACTCTGATCCCCACTAGAGGAAGCAACATCCTTGACCTGGTTATTACTAAAATGGGTGAATGTTGCTCTACACCAATAGTCAATCCCTCCCTGGTCAGATCCAACCATAAACTAATCACCATGGAAATCCACATCTCACTCACACCCCCCGCAAAGGTAACCACCTTGAAAAACTTCTCCAAAGCTGACTTTGGACCTCTAAAAACAGAGGTGGCTAACTTCATGGCACCAAAAACTGAGTTCCTGCATGCAGAGCAACTGCACGGCACTGAAAGTGAACTGTATAGCAAAAAACAAGTAGAGCCAGCAGACGTTGATCTGAGAATCCAATTTATTGTTAAAGGTTAAAAAACCTACACATTTATCATACATGTGTAGGTTTTTTAACCTTTAACAATAAATTGGATTCTCAGATCAACGTCTGCTGGCTCTACTTGTTTTTTGCTAACTTCATGGCACCCACGCCAATGGAAAATAGCTGCATGACTGCCGAATCATACAACAAGGCACTGTACAAACATGTACGTAAATGCATGGAACTAGCCATACCCAACAGAACCAAGACACTCTCCTCCAAAAAAAAAGAAAGCCAATCTGGTGGTCCCCTGCCATTAATAAACTCTACAACAGAAGGACGAAACTGTTGCAGAAAAAGGTGAAGTCGCAAGACTGGAAAAACTCCCTTATTAGCCTCAACAAAAAGTTGAGATCCCTCATCAAATCCTCTAAAGCCAGCTATGAAGGCAGAATTGAGGCAGACACTAAACACAATCACAAAGCCTTCTATAGTTATAGCAGGAACCTCCATGGCAATATCCAGATTTGCTCTGAGGTACTGCACAATGGTACCGCCTATACTGAGCCAACAGATATTCCCAACATACTGGCTGACAGATTCAGTGCCAACTTTACCCCCCCCAAAGGACCAATCACAATACCAGAAGAATGCCAGGCACCCAGCATTACTGCAGCACAGGTTAAAGCTGCATTGTCCAAGGCTAAGAATACAGCTTCCATGGGACCTGATAATAGTCCTGGCTGTGTTCTACATGAACTGCAAAGTGAACTGGCACCACATCTCTGTGCCCTTTTCAGTCACAGGCTCACCTCAGGCTTTGTCCTTACTGAATGACGCACTGCTACAGTCATCCTTCTCCATAAAGGGGGAAAGACTACAGACCCTGGGAATTATTGCCCCATTAGCCTGATGAGTCTAATATGTAAAGCTATGGGGTGCATCATCATGGACTTGATTAACAAAGATATAGGAAATCTCCAAACTCTGCACCCCACACAGTTTGGCTTTGTGAAAGGGAGATCATGCCGGCTCAACCTGGTTGACTTCTTTGAGTCATTCACCAGGGCTGTGGATGAAAGAAAGACAGTGCATACAGCCTACTACGATCTGGCCAAGGCCTTTGATACCATTCCTCACAAGGGAATTATTGATAAACTCACCAAACTAGGCATCAACCCCTATATCACTAGGTGGGTTGCAAATTGGCTCACAGATAGAACACACAGTATGAAAGTAGCAAACTGCAAGTCAGACTGCCAACCAGTCACGAGTGGAGTCCCACAGGGATCGGTCCTGGGTCCTCTCCTGTTTGGCATCTACCTCTCAGAAGTCCAGGCCAATGCAAAGGGACTCTGGGTGACCAAGTTTGCAGACAACTGGAAGCTGGGAGCCATTATTAACTCCCCAAGTGATGCAGACATCCTACAGAAAGGCCTCACTGAGACCAATGACTGGTATCAAAACCATGGCCTTAAACTTAATGCCAAAAAACGCGTCATCATTCCCCTCTGAAAAAACTCAGTTCCCACTAATTACCCCACATCGATGGGAGCCCACTGAACACTGAAGGCGTTATACGAGATCGGGGGATACAGATTGACAGCAACCTCTCGTTCAGTCACCACATTGCCACTGTGGTCAGAAAGTCCTTCTATATGGCACATCTCATTACTAAGGGTTTTGCAGCCAGGAAGAAAAAGAGGTCATCATCTGTCTCTACTCTTCCCTCATTAGACCAGTCATTGAGTATAATGTCCCATTTGGCATGTACCTCACTAGACACCTGCAATAGCTGGAGAGGCCACATTAGTACCTCACAAATAGGATCCTAGGCATTAAACACGTCCTATACGAACAGACTCAAAAGACTCCAGCTTTTCTCTGTCTCATATCGCCTACTTAGAGGCGATCTCTGCTTGACTTACAAAGCCATGTCTCACCTATCTCTGTTAGAAATGCTACATCTAACAAAATTCCAATACCCCCACATCACATGCTCCAGAGACCTCAACCTCATTACCACAATCAACAGAACATGCTGCAGGGACAGGTTCCTCACCCAGAGACTGTCCATGCTCTGGAATAGACTTCCCATACATGTCAAGCAGACCACCTCACTGTCCCTCTTCAAGAGAAATTTCAATGAGTGGATGGGAAATAGAAAGTTCACCCCAGGGATCACTCCAGTGGCTCTACTTGATAGAGGCACTAGGAACTAACATCAGACAGCACGATGCCAGGAACTTCTGTGGGCTAGGCTTGTAAAAGCTCCAGGGCCATTAGACTAGTACACACCTATGAACCAGTAGCTGTGACCAAAAAAGTGAGGTTCTATCTACAGAATATACAACTAAAATCTTTACTCATTAATGAGACTGCACTTGATAGCTAAGTGATTTCAGTTACAGAACTCTTACCAGTACTTTAAAAGTAGTTCCTTGACTATATTCAGTATGTTGAAATAATATAAGATTATTCTCTCTCTATTATGCTTCCAACTATATTTTTTATAAACTGTTTGCTTAAATTTTTGATTTTTGCCAATATCCACAGAATTGTGATGATCAGCTCTGCACAAAATGGTGACACGAGACTTTCTGGCACATAGTTCAATGAATCACAGTACTGCACATGTGTAACTATAGCCAATAATATAGGAAAGTTTGCATTAAAAGGAATGGATAAGTACATATGCATCCAGAATGTCCATGCATGAGATTTGATGCTCTAAGAGCATACTCCTGCATGAGCTTTGATGCACTAAGAGCATAACTGTGCATGAGTTTTGATGCATAAAGAATGTACCCCTGCATGAACTTTGATGTACTAAGAGCGTACTCTTGAATGAGCTTTGATGCACTAAGAGGGTACTCATGCATCAGCTTTGATGCACTGAGAGCGTACCTGTACATCAGCTTTGAATACCCATGCATGAGCTTTGATGCACTAAGAGCATACCCCTACATGAGCTTTGATGCACAAAGTGCGTACTCCCTGCATGAGCTTTGATGCACAAAGTGCGTACCCCCTGTATGAGCTTTGATGCACTAGAGTGTACACAGGCATCAGCACTGATGCACTAAGAGCGTACTCTTGCATCAGCTTTGAGTACCCATGCATGAGCTTTGATGCATTAAGAGCATAACCATACATGAGATTTGATTAACTAACAGCATACGCATGTGTGAACTTTGATGCACTAAGAGCATACCCATGCATCAGCTTTGAGTACCCGTGCATGAGCTTTGATGCACTAAGAGCATACCCATGCATGAGCTTTGATGCACAGACACCATACCCATGCATGAGCTTTGATCCACTATGAGCATACACCTGCATGGGCTTTGATGCATTAAGAGTGTACCTGTGCATGAGCTTTGATGTACTAAGAGTGTATCTGTGCATGAGCTTTGATGCACTAAGAGAGTATTCATGTATTAGCTGTGATGCACAAACAGCATACCCATACATGAGCTTTGCTGCACTAACAGCGTACCCCTTTAGCATGTCAGCTACAAAAACTGCTTGAAGGCACATTGAATAGGGTGTGGCTCATACCTAATGAGTCCTTCTTTCATACAACAGGCATTGTTTTGCATCAGACTCTGTGAAAGGCAGTATGATTTCTTCAGTGAAACTTCAGAACAGACCCTCTAACTGGTGTGTGAAACAGAAAAGGCTGTTCCTTCACCTATACTTCACCACATATAGGACAGGCTGGAAGCAGTTGCTGGTTGTCCATTCCATAGGACAGACATACTGACAGACTTGTCAGATAATCTGTCAGAACTCACCAGTATACAATGGTCAGGTGAACAATGTCATCATCATTCTGATGCCCTCCAGCATAGGCAGCTGCACCAGCTTGCCAAACTGGTGGCAGAAGTGGTGGACAAATGACCAGAGTCCTTCAGTAAGTATGCCTTCAATGCTGCTACAATATTACGGTATGTAAAATGCCATAGCCACAGGTAGACATTTGGTAAGGTAGCAGCAAGCTTGCATTTTGTCCATTTAAACTATTTACCAGTCAGTTATGAAGTAATTATTCCAAAACTGCTGCTGTATTACAAACTTTGCAGTTTGCTCATCTCAGATGATAAACATTAGGATTGGTAGGGCTTAGCACTGCAGAGGTGATAGCAGCTCTGCATGTCCATCCATTGAAACTACTACAAATGTTAAACTTTGCAGTCATTATCACCAATCAGCACAATATAAATTTGAAATACCTACACCTATATAGTAGTTATGTGTACTTCATTCTTATTACTAGACATTTTTTTGTAAATTATTATCATTTTACTGAAAGCTTTCCACCACTTCATATATTTATCCTTGCATTATCTATAGCAGTTTGTCATGGAGTGGGAAGAGAAAGAAGCCATTGCAATTAATAAACACATCTTACTGCATTAGATTACCTATTTGTAGCTAGGTGTGTGATAGAGGCCTACTAAGTGAATAGCACATTGAAGGTTTTATTGGGGATGGGACATTTCCATGGACAGGTAGTCCTTACTTCAGTCAATGGTACAGTTGTACTTTTATGTAAGGTAGGGGCACATTGTCTGAATAAACAAGAAGCAGACTGCAAGGTGTGGGGGGGTGGCAAGTACACTATTTCATAAAACTGGTAGTTTGTCTTATAGTCAACAGTATACCTGTAGTTGGATAGAGGATTCGGCCCCAAAGTGATACCTTATAATTTAGTTTCATTTACATAGCAAATTGCTGCTGCAACTCCAAAGGTAATTTGTTTATAATACAGCAAGGCTTTCTTATAATTCCCATTTATCCTTTTTGTTCTTGTCTTAGAGAATGAGAATGAGAAGAGATTTGTCTCAGACAACACTAGTTCCCCTCAACGTCTTTGCTCAAGAACTCTGGACAAAGCCAAAATTAATCAAAAAGAGTTATCAGAGATGGGAAAAATGAAGCCATATCAGGGACCTTCTGTAAAACCAGGGACAGTTGACAGGTATAACACCAACTCGTTCACAGAAGGCATGTATCAGACATAGTAAAAACAACACTGTTAAAAAGGTGCATTAAATATTTGTATTATATCATATTGTATTTAGTTACTGTGTACTAAACTACACTGTTATACGGTAATTCCCGGCTACACCGTGCCTGCATAAAACATAGTAAAAACAATACTATTAATAATAAAATTAATCATTTTTTGCATTATACTTGTTTGTGTCTTTCAGATTTTCCCGGTTAGGGGTCGCCACAGCGGAACCCCAGTCCGCTAATGATTGGCAGTTGATTTTTATGTACTGGCTTGCCAGGCCTGACGCACAACCTTCAACAAAGGTACACCCATTCACACATGTCTCCATGCAGAAGACGCTCTAGATGAGAATTGAACCGGACAGCGTCTTACTGTGAGGCGACAACGCTACTGCAGCACCACCACCGCGGGTAATTTTTTGCATTATACTATATTACATTAATTATATTAATTATATATTATATTACACTGTTAAAAAGTGCATTAAATATTTGTATTATATCACATTGTATTTATTCACTGTGTACTAAACTACACTGTTACCCGGCTACACCGTGCCTGCATCAAACATAGTAAAAAATTACTATTAATAATAAAATTAATAATTTTTTGCATTATACTATATTACATTAATTATATTTGTTATATATTATATTACACTGTTAAAAAGGTGCATCAAATATTTGTATTATATCATATTGTATTTATTTACTGTGTACTAAACCACACTGTTATACTGCAATTCCCGGGTACACTGTGCCTGCAAAATCAAATTGTATTGCTGTTTTCACTGTTTAGCAAGCTTTCTTGTTTGCACTGTTTGTTAAATATTTACTGGTATTTTTTCACTGTTTCAAAGCTATCTGTTCTGCCTGCTCTGGTTTTCCCACCAAGCAGTAGTAATTAACTGATCTGTTAACTGCTTAAATCATTCTTTATAACCTCCAAACAGAAACGGCAGCCAGAAAACAACCCGCTAACTGCCTGCTCACAGTAAAAATCAGCTGGACAAAACGAGCAATGGTAAAATTCAAAACAGCTTTAATAAACAAGCCAAGTGTTGAGCGCTTTCACTCGCAAACAGCGAGCTTCATCAGAACAAATATACACTGAATACCAGTTGGTTAAATAGTAAAAAAGGCGCCAAAATAGCAGCAATCAATTGAATGAATATAATATGTATTGAAATACACATTATTGCTAAAATACTTGCTAAAAATAAATAAATAAGTAAAATGCCACAGTATAATTTACAAGGCTGACTAATCCAGTTTTACGTTAAAGGAAGCATATAAATATAAGATTAATACATTATTCATTCTAACAATAATAGAGGCTTGATTGACAAAATCATTAATCCCTGGCAATTGTTTATTAAAGCTGTTTTGGATTTTACCATTGCTCGTTTTGTCCAGCTGATTTTTACTGTGAGCAGGCAGTTAGCGGGTTGTTTTCTGGCTGCCGTTTCTGTTTGGAGTTTGTTTAGCACAACCTGCCTTTTTTCTGAATTCTTTATAACCTCCTGGCTGATTTTCTGCTGTTTTAAACATGTTTTCAGTTTCTCACTGCTATTATTTTGCTGTGTTAAATATTCTCTAGTGTTTCCCACTGAAACTAGGGTAGCTAGTAGCTGTAGCATAATCCAGATCCAGGCCTGCTGCTTCTAGAAATGTTTGTAGTGGTTTGTTTGTTCTGAGCACATTTTACAGGCCCTCTTGGATTGGAAGGGGCCTATCTGCACTTTTGTGGGAGAAATGTGTTTGATTGGCACCTGACTGGTAAAGGGAGGCTGGTGCAGGGCTTGGAATAAGCATTCTCCTTGGTCCTTTTGAATTTTGTTAGAGTTTTTTTTTCAAGTTTTAGCTTTTGATATTTGGGTCCTGCATCTGAACAGGTTTCTGCTTGTTTGCATGTCATGCATCACCACGCACTACCGCACAATTGTGTGCCAAAGCCAGACAGTTAAATTCAACAACGTTTCCCTTAAAACTCAGGCAGGAATATCTATTAGCCGAGCTCCTCTGATTTTTTTCCAAAAAGCCACCCCTAGTGACAACAGTCTTCAACCTAGCATTATGGACAGTTGGACTACATTTGTTTCTCCTGCCAACCTTGTTGACTTGGGTATCTTGAGGCAGTGTAGCAACTGCCTCATGTACACAGACAACCCTCTACTAATAACACAGACTAGTACAGAGTGCAAGAGATGTATTTAGACCAAGAATATAGAACCCATGCTCTCTCTCATTCAAAACAGTAACATGGAAAAGGTTGTCAACCCACCCACGACTACCTATTGGCATACTACCACTACTCATACACATACCACTACTCATACACATAGTACACATCAAACACGTAAATCCACATACGTGGAGGTTCTCTCAAAAAACTGACCGAAACACCAGAGACCTCCAAAACACAAGTCTGCTACAGATAACACAGTCTCCACAGCATCCATGACAGATAGCAACAAGTTTTCTTGTCATTAGAGACTCAATAGTGAGACATACGGATGTCCCACTCTCCAGGTTGGACAAGGAGAAAGTCACGGTCAGCTGTCTGTCCAGTGCCAGGATTCACCAAAAAATGCATGCACATGGGTCTCTTAGCAACAAGAACTATTATGAGTGTCACAGTTCATGTTGGTGTGAATGAACTGAGATGTACCTCAATGGACTATATGAAGAGAGACATGGTCGAGCGCTTTGAATATGTGTCTCAGGCAGGTATGCCCCTAGCCTTGAGCAGCATACTACCCTCATCTAGAATGATACCACAGTATAAACAAAAAATGATTGATTTCATTAATTGGCTTAGTTTTTGGTGTCATTCCAAGGCGATGGCTGAGAAACCTCGCCGTTTTGCTAGAGACAGTTTGCACTTGGCACCCCTAAGATTTCAGCTGCTGGCAAAGGATCTTGCCTCCCCTATAGTGCCTTTTCAAGGTAAGGTCCTGAAAACAATACTACCAATGTGAGATTTACCAGTCAGAACAAAATAAGGGTCATGCTGCTAAATGCTAGGAGCTTAAATCAAAAACTGCACTCCCTGGAAGCAGTTTTATCACTAGAAAATGTAGATGTCTGTACAGTCACAGAAACCTGGTTTTAGGCTTCAGAGAGTATCCTGGCTCTGCAAGGCTGTAATGCTTTCCACACCTTTAGACCACAAAAGGAATGTGTGAAAACCAAAGGAGGCAGTGTTTCAATCTGTATTAGAGATAAATTCACTTCACATCTAGTTAGACTGGACAATTCCATGGAGTTACTCCAGGTTCAGGTTATAGTGGGTAAGGCCACCATTCAATTCCTGGCCAGTTAAAAATCCCCCCTACATGGGTCACAACACCCATGAAGCCTACTTAACCAAACTGAAGACAATCCAAATTTTACCAAACACACTGGTTATTGTGGATTTCAATTATCACACCATCAACTGGGAAACCTACTCTAGCCCAAACTAGCTAGCACAAAAGTTGCTTGGCTTTGTGAATTCACATGCCCTGGAGCAAATTGTCCATGCCCTGACAAGAGGAACAAACATTCTAGAGCTGGTCCTCATCAACATGATAAACAGGTGCACTGCTGCAACTGCTGGACCCTCATTAGTTAAAAGTGACCACAAATCAGTCACCTTCAAAATGACACTAACACCAAAACTCACAAAGGCTGAAATCAGACTAAAAAACTTCATCAAGGCAAACTATACCCTCCTAGGTGGAGGTGTAAATGCATTCCAAGACTCACCCTAAGCCGAAAGTAGTAACTACGCTGAAGCTTACACTTGCATAAGTGTATAAACCCAGCTGGTCCAGATAGAATCAAAGCCAGACCCCCAAGTAAAATCAAGTTGCCATGGTGGACTTCCAGCATCAACAAACTCTACAACAAACACAAGAAGTTGCTGTCCAAGAAATTAAAGACAAGGACCCAACAATGAAAAAGCACCCTCCTCAACCTTAACAGGCAAATAAGACAACTTGTCAAATCATCCAAGAGCTCTTTTGAGAGAAACCTAGCAAGTACTGCCAAGGATAACCATGAGGCCTTTTACAGCTATGTACATAACCTAAAGGGTAGGACCCAAGCATGTGCAGAACTGGTGGTCAATAGTATCGCACACACTGACCCCACAGAGATAGTGTACCTGCTAGCAGATAGGTTTGGTGAAAATTTCACTCCCTTATCCCCTCCTAACTTACAACAAACCCTCCCCCAACCCCCCACCCCCACCTTACATATCTGAAGAGTAGATCCTCAAAGCCCTGTCCAAGGCAAAGAACATGGACTCTATGGGACCAGATGACATTCCAGGCTGCCTTCTAAACAGGCTACAACATGAACTAGCATCACCACTAAGTACCCTTTTCAATCACAGTCTAACCACTAGGTTTGTTTCTGTGGAATGGAGAAGAGCTACAGTTATTCCCCTCCACAAAGGTGGCCTAGCAACAGACTCAGGGAATTATAATTATAAACCCATAAGACTGACCAGCCTCATCTGTAAGCCCATGGAACATATGATTATGGACCTCATAAAGACATATGTGACCCCCAAACCCTGGACCTTCACCAGTTTGCCTTCATGAAGGGCAGATCGTGCCTGTAAAATCTGGTGTATTTCTTTGAAAGTGTGACCAAGGCCATTGATTAGGACAAATCTGTGTATACAGCATACTTCGACTTGGCAAAGGCTTTCAACATAATCCCACATTCAGGCATTACTAATAAACTTAGCAAACTGAATGTAAACCCCTTCAACTGGCTCACAAACCAGACCCACACTATCAAAATGTGTGACTTCACATCAACCAGCTGACCTATTGCCAGAAGGGTGCTACAGGGTTCAGTGCTGGGCCCCCTACTGTTTGGTATATACTTCTCAGAAGTTCAGGTCAAAACTAAAGGGTTGTGGCTGACCAAGTTTGCAGATGATTGCAAACTAGGTGCAATCATTGAATCCCCAAATGATGTCCGTATACCCCAGGATGGTCTCACACAGACCATTGACTGGTGTATTAGTCATGGTCTTAAACTGAATGCAAAGAAATGCATCATCTTTCCCTTCAGCACAAACAATATCCCTTCACAATATCAAATCAATAACAATATCTCAAGTACCCATGAAGTGGTAAGTGACCTGGAATCACAGGTTGACCGCGACCTTAACTTCGACTATCATCTGTCTACCATTTCCATGGAAATCTCCAAGGAAAGCTTTCCATGTAGGTCACTTGATTAGTAAAGGCATCATCTCAAGAGCAAAAAGAAGTTATAACCCCCCCCCCCCCATACCTGGCACTTATCTGGCCCATAACTGAGTATAATTCTCCATTTGGTATGTACCGTACTAAGCATCTACAGCAATTACAGAGACCTCAGAGGTTTCTAACAAAGAAGATCAAGGGCCTCCAGCATGTGCCTTACATGGACCAATTAAAATCCCTGTCAGTATACTTTGTGTCATACAGACTTCTTAGGAAAGATTTATGCCCGGCCTACAGAGCAACCCAAGACCCAAACCTAATGAACTTACTGCATATCTGTAAATCAAATAGGTCTAGGGCTACCCTTCCAGGGACTTCAATATGGCCTGTGACTTAAATAGGACATGCTTAAGGGACAGATTTATCTCCCAGCAACTGACATATCTTTGGATAAGGCTACCAATTCATGTGAAACATAGCACCTCTATGACACTGTTCAAGAAGAACCTGGATGAGTATATAGGGCACCGTAAATTCTTACCAGGGATAGTGCCCACAACCCTCCTGGACATGGGGAGTCATCACTAAATGCAATCTTGGGTATTGACTAGTACCTCTACGGTATTACATTGGGTTGAAATGGCTAGGCTTAAAATGAGTTCCGGGTTGATAGCCTAGTAATCGCCTATGATCCTGTGATATAATATTAAATTGTTATATTACATCATAATACTTAGTACTGCATTTTGCCACATTATGTTACATTATTATATTACTTCATGATATTCAGTATAATATTATTATTCAAAATAATACTTGTATATTAGTTAGTACTACACCATAATTTAAGAGGCATTAAATTCTCCTATTTAGTGCTTTGTATTTTTCTTCCTTTTTGTCTCCCACTTCAAATCCAGAACTTCCTGGAGTATCTTGGCTGTAGCTGATCTCTACAGCCTGGGAGAGATCACCCCCTACAGCTTGTCATGGGCCTGCTTTGCACATTAGAAGTGGTGGCATCTTCCACAAGGGTAGCCTGCAGGGGAGCAGCCTGGAACACCATCAGTCCTAGTTATAAACAATGGCGGAGGCTACAATTTAAAGGGCTGTAGAGAGTCTGCGGGTCCCATATCAAAGCCTCCTATAGCGAGTACAAGTCTTGCTGTCTCAGTCAGCTCTGACCACCGAACTACCCATATCCACTCAACAGTAGTCTGTCTGTACAAGCTTTAATGAGCAGGGCTCTTTCGGAGGGTCTAATGGCCAATTCGACAGTGGTAGAGGTTATGTGCTCCCCCATATCCCATCATCTGAACACCCACCCTTTTATTTCAAACCTACTGCTTGTACATTTCCACAAACCCAACCTCATTACCACTTGTTTAACCTCTCTGTTTGTCTTTCCTTGCATGTGTGAATCCAACCTATACTGTGATCACCCACCTCTGCCTTTCTAGTCCAGTCAACTCTGTGGCTCTGTGCTATTGTCAATACCCTTATCTCATTCCTACCTATTAATCCTTCTAGTACTACTCTATCTTCTCCTGTATATGTGAGAAAAAGAGTGCCTATCCCCACCAAAAAATTACCCACCTTTCTCACCTCTTCCAACACATCCCTCTTATGCCATCTTACTGTGTTTTCTTTGTCGGGTCCCTCCCCTTTTTCCAACTGTCCTTTCACCCGATTTTGATACTTATAAAAGCAGTACACTGGTATACACCAAAAGGATACCTGCAGGGTAAGGCTGCTGTTAAGTTTGCTTTAAGCTGCTAGCCAGTGGTACTGAGCCTTGACACGTGCATGTTCTCACCATCAACTCTCACAAGATTAGCATACAGTGGCACTCACAGTCAAAGAACAAAAACTCATGAACATAGTTGGGGATATACAAAGATAGGCAGCAGTTGCACACATGTTCAAAAGATACATAGATTCATGGGTATTTTTTATACAATTTTATTCAGTTTCATGCCTATATAATTTACCTGGGCAGGTCTTTATTAGCTTCACATATGCGAAAACCAGTGGCTTTTGTTCGCACTTACTGCATTTGCATGTAGCCAAAGTGGTACTTTTTGCAGATTTGATTTGCACATCTGTTCAGTATAGGACTATGAATGCCATTTTCTTGTTTCTGCTCTGCATTTCATTTATAGCACCTTACTATTTCACCTTTGTTACCGAGGGGAACATCTGTCTGAAAGGGTCAATTTTCCATTAGTGCACTTAAGTTGTAAACAAATATTAAGTTATGCTACATAACAGGGTTTTGTGGGAGTTGAATAGCCATAGAACTGTATCTTAGTTAACTGAATGACTATAAATCATATTAGAAGTAGAGGCTTTTGTCTATATGCAGAGGTTACTACTTTTGAATGGGCATCAGATAAAGGAGAAACAATGTGTGGGTTTGTCTTCTTGGCAGTGCTTGTTCACAGTAGTACAAAGACAATAAAATAAGTATAGGTTGAAAACTTGTTCAAAACAGGTAGAAGAGGAAAACATAGTCCAGTTATATAGGAAGGTGTATTTATTTCCTAAAGTGAAACAGAAGGACTTCAAAGAACAAGCTATGGAAGAAGTTAAGTGGTATGAGGTGTTTTATGAAATTTTTGTCAGCCTGCTTTTGCTTTAGATCATACCTACAGTTTTGGACCTACAGTACTGATAAAGAAGGACAAATGATCCCTAACAAAGGAATGGAAGCTCACTTTAGAAAGCCAGAATCATTGCGTTGATAAATAGTGGTTGTATCCTGAGGACAATGGTTCAAGCCACACTTTATGATACATTTGAGATAGCTTTGGTGAAGATAATAGCATTCCAAAATTAAAACTATGATTACTACAGGGCAGCATTTAAGTATTTAAATTAATAAGTGCAATCAGCACTGAAGTATAATCAGTAAGGAAAATGCAGCCTTAAACATTTCTTCTGTGAGGCAGGTTTACAAGTGATGCATATGGATATCTTTGTCACAGGTGGGCTTTATTATAATTAACTGGTTTTCTGCACTGTCTCAAGAAGGCATAATGCCTTATTGTACAAGCAATGAATCGGTGGCCATTCTATCATCTAATATAAATGAATGATTTTTGCAAGAGATACACTGTTGTGAGGTACTTTTATTTGCCTGATGCTACTGTCAGAATTGTATTTTCAAATAATTAATTGTATCCTTTGTTAAAGTATTTACCAGTGCTATTGTTTTTATTTTTTTAACAAGAAACTTATGACATAGGCAATCATACATTTATATAAATGAAAACAAACCATACTGACAATTTCAGTTGTAAACATTATGCATCACATATAATCTTCTATACAGACATTATCAATCGAACATTGCATAGCTCATTTTCAAACTTTTTTTGTATTGCCTTTGACGTTAATGACATAGCTAAAGAATGACTTATGGTTGTTCTTGGGCTGGTTGGCCAGATTTATCTAAAAATTGGCTTTAGTACACTTTATTTGTCCTCTGAGTTGTTTGTTTAGTTTAATAAGAGCAGTTTTATCCCACTGGGTGTTACACCTCCTAACTTTTGTCATTATGTTCTTTCTTCTGCTGTACAGTCTATCAGTGTTGTGATTCTGCCAGGCTGGCTTGTTTTATGAGTTAGCTCTGTATTTATTCCTGGTGGGTACAGCTGCCTTTCTGCAGCTATTAACATGCTTGTGTGGAGTTTATATGAACTGTTCTGCATAGGCAGTAGTGTTCTCAGGGTTCGGGGGGGGGGCCTGAAATTTTGCCTGGTTATCACTTAATATATGGTAGGGCAAGAACTGTCTGACAGTAGGCCCTTGGAACTACCAGCTGCTTTACCACCTCTCCTTCTAGTCCCTATTCAAGAGTCCCTCTTCTGTGCAACTGTCCCTTGTCACAGTATATGGATTCCCACACCATTAATATTTAGGAGCCTTCTTGACTACCTCCCTCAAATCATGGAAGTGGGCTGTAACAGCTTTGCCTCTCTCAACTCTTTCTTTGTGATCCTTTCAGGTTCCTTTTCAAAGAAAATCTAATACCTTTAATAGCTGTGGCTCAGATTCAGGCTTTTGCTACCACTTACATTTTCCCTTGAAGTATTGCATCACCAATTTCTGTTAGAAGTATAGGCACTGGGTGGATGTCTCCACTGCTGCCATCCACATGCTTTTGTCTCCATGTCTGGCTTCAGGTAACTGCATATACACAAGGCACTGTATCATCAAAACCATTTATGATTAAAACATTTTCCAAGACACCAGCAAATCAAATGCTACTACTTTCCTGATCCTTGTCCCATTCCTGGCCTAATGAACTCTGATTAGTTTTATTTGAAGAGCTATCCCTCCCAGAGTCTTAAGAGTTCAGACCACTGTGGTAGTTTGGAACCATGGTTCTCTCCAGATAACCCATGTATACCCTGGTGCTCCTTTGATAGTTGAATTGTGTTTCCCAGCTTGGAGTTGTAGACATTTGCACGACACATGCCCCACTTGGTTAGAATGGAATCATTTAACCCCAATAACTCAGTGTGTACTTGAACCAGTGGCTTCTCTTCTCTGCCTACAGAACTCCTGTGATTGTTTAGATTGCACCATAGGTGTTCTTTTATCCATGCTGTGTTAGATAACCCCTTCTTATGCAATTGTACCTTGTTGGCTATATGGATGTTACCTTTTCTACCCATGTCTTCAGTTGCAGTACATTTACAGTCCGTCAACCAGACTCTTATATCCTTAGGCAAAGTACTGAATGCTTGCTACCTTATCTTAAGTCTCTCAACATTTGCCACCTGCTCATCCTCTTATTAACGCATTAACACCTATGTGGTGTAGAACGTTGCATCTTTTATAGACTGCACACATCCTTGCATTCCAGAGCAGTTTCTAATAAATCAGCTTAAAAAGCATGGCTTGTCTACTGTGAAACATCCTAGATGAACAATCTTAGTGTCATTTTATAAATATATCCTTGCCCTTTCTACATCTGCTTATTATAAGCTGGTAAGTCATTAAGTTAAAAAGTCAGACCCAAGAAAGTTCTGAATGCCATAAGGAGTTATGGGTGTTTACTGGAAGTATAAAAATATGCTATAGGTTTGAGTGAAGTATTTCATTCACTGACATTTTTTCATCTGCTTTTCTGTGTTCTCTAAACTTTTTCCTGCAATCTTCACATGTTACTTTATAACATTCATATGAAACATGCTTTACTTTAGATAATAACACATTCAGTAAAATTTAACTTATTTACAGGATACATTGCTTTTCCCCGTTGCATAATAGGTTCATAGGTGTTTACTAGGCTAACGATTACAAGGGCCTTTTTAAGCCTAGCCATGCATCCCAAATCTCTGACAAGTTCTGATACCCTTGATAAGTATAAGCATGGCCCTGGGAGATGAAGTATTTGATTACCTGTGTCCATTTGACACAAAGGTGCCAAACCAGGGATGAATTTCTGGTTTCTCATCCAGCTGTCCAAGTTTCACTTGAGTTGGGTTAGGGAGGAACTCTGCTTCACAAGGATGGGGAGCCTGTTCCATAGACAAGGTAGTATATCACAGGCAAGGTTTAAGTCTTTAGAATGGGTAATTATGGTGCTGTTTGTTTTGTGGATATGCAGGAGGCCCATCAGAGTGGGAGTTGACAATGCCCTGCATGCCAGGCATAGATCTCCCATCAAAAGCCTATAGGAGACAGAATACAGGGATAGGGCCTTGAGGCGGTCTGCATAGGAGACAGAATACAGGGATAGGGCCTTGAGGCGGTCTGCATAGGACATTTTACTTACACCCTGTATTCTTTTAGTGAGGAACCTCTGTGGATGTTCCAGTTGTTGGATATGCCTGGTTAGGTACATACCAAAGGGGAAACTCTACTCATCGATAGGTCTGATGAATGCCGAATACAATGGAACAATGACTTCCTTGGACTTAGATGCCATACATTTGTTTATAAGTTACGCAACATAATATAATTTCCTCACCACTGTAGACATGTGACGATCAAAGGCTAGATTACTATCTATATGTATCCGTAAGTCCCTGATTACTGTGTCAACTCTAAGGGGTGTGTTGTCAATATGATAGTTACCAGGGATGGATGACTTCCTAAAGGATACTATTATGCATTTCTTGGCATTTAGTTTCAGTCCATGGCTCTGATACCAGTTGTTTGTCTGTGTCAGCCCCTCTTGGAGAATATTTGTGTCAGCATGAGATTCAATGACAGCTCCTAATTTGGAATCATCTGGAAATTTAGTCAGCCAAAGACCAGTGACATTGGCCTTGACTTCTGAGAAGTAAATGCTAAAAAGGAGCAGTCCAAGGACTGATCCATGAGGGACTCTACTTGTGACTAGCCTCTTTGTAGAGGTGGACTCCCCAATTCAAACTTCCTGGGTCCGGTCTGTGAGCCAGTTGGCTATCCACTGGGTGGGGTATTGTGTCAAATGTCTTGGCTAGGACAAGGTAGGCAGTATGAATGATTTTGCCCTCATCCATTGCTTTAGAGACCTTCTCAAAGAACTCCACCAGGTTGAGTAGGCATGATCTGCCCTTGACGAAACCAAACTGGGTTGGGTCCAGTGTCTGGAGGTTTACTGTATCTCTGTTTGATCATCTCCATGATAATTCTTTCCATGGCTTACATATAAGACTAGTGAAACTTATGGTGAAATATTTCACCCATTGGCCCTGGTGCTTATAATACTGACTACACAGATATTAAAAATGGCTGAATAAAAGTGTCAAACTCGCCACCCTCTCTATAGTGAAGAAAATACCTACTACAGACATTGACTTCCAGGGCTGGGTTTTCACTTCTATTACTCATGTGTATGTGACACAGGCTGAGCATCTCCTTCTCATTCCCTTTTACCCCTCTCTGGTGTCTTTCTGCTCACACACTCCTTCTCTCTTCTCTACTGCTTTGCACCTTTATCTGTTAGAGTCTCTCAGCTGCTTTAAGATTTTAGACCTGCAGCTCCAGCTAGAGTTTCCACTTTTCTAGATGCAGTTTTAGGTCATTTGGGGATATGCTGAACTGTCCATTTTCTGTATTCTTCACACCTACAGGCTGAGTGAACTCAGCTTCAACTGTTTAGAAGGTGGCTACAAAATCCTCTTTGGTCAGATTAGCATATGGGACTCCCTTGCATTAAAACCCCTTAACTATTTCTGCCACTGAACTCATTTTACATGTTTCGTTACTACACTGTCCAAAAATAAAATAACTGTTGCACAAAGTATGCCTCTCTATATTTACTTTGTAGTTACAAGAGTACATAACCCTTTGGTGAGAAGATTAGTGAGAAAACCATTTTGTAAGCAGCATAAGTCCAGCTGCTGCTCCAGTGGTTATGCAAGGATAAAGCCCTAACTATGGCTCAGGCAAAGTGGGTCCAATTAACAGTTCAGACAACTGACAAAGTGGCAGGGAGGGAAGGGCATAGCCATCCAAGGGTGGGTGGATGGTCCCTGTGGGTGTCTATGGTGACAATTCCTGGTGGGGGCTGGGGATGGCATATGGCAGGTGTGCCTAAAAGAGAGGAAAAGGATGGAGACATGGCTGAGCTGCTGCAGAAGTGGGGCTATACTCTGTATATCTCCACTGTATGCCCACCCCATGGGCATACCACTGGGACCACAGGGGGGATGGGTAAACCACAAGAGAAAGACCTCCCCCATGGAAGCTTAGATGTCCCACGCCCCTGCTGTCCTTTTTCCATGACCAGTCACAGCATACCAGATTAAGTCTGAGTGGGGGGCAAGGAAAGAGAGCTGGTAGACCTGACATGGACAGGTGCCAGACAGCTGGGCCAGTAAACATGAAGGACAAGAGGGTTCAATAAAGAGTGGAAAAAAAAGAAATTCAACTACAATCTCTACAGGACTGAGGGTACAGGGTATAAATTTGCATCACTGCCACAATTAAATATAGAAAACAAAAACAAAAAATATATACAAATATAAAGCAACAGGTGAGGAAGGTTGGCATGAAGAGTGTAGAACAAATGAACACTGTCGCCTTGTGCTATGACTCACATTAGCCACAACAAATAAGGTTTTAAATGAACATCAGAACTAGTTATAAAGGCCTAAAATTTTGCTTGTAGCATAAATAGGATATGTTTGAAAAACAGACATGTATCTCAGAGAATTTCCATTCTCTGGAATAGGCTCTCCATCCTTGTGAAACAAAATCCCTCCCTAACCCTATTAAACTATAAATTGGACCATCGGATGGGATATTGAAAATTCACCCGGGTCTGGTGCCTATGTTTATAATCGATAGAGGCGTTCAGAAAACCATGTCATAGCCAAATTAAATGGCTAAACCTGTAACATGTGGGACATATTTGGGTTGCATGGTTTGACTTATAAAGACCCTATTGGCTGTTAGCCTAGTGTACACTAATGAACCTATGAACAGCCAATAGCAGATTTATAGCTATTGATGTTCCAAGGTTTCAATCACTTTGCCCTGAATGCACTGTATTATCTTATTCAAAGTAACCTACCTTGATTAAACTACTGTATTCACAAAGCTAAAATAATTTCAACTAGATGCTAGTAATACCTTTCAGAGGTACAACCCCCATATCTTTATTGCATACTATTTCATAGCCTCCAGTCAGAGTAGAACAGTGAACCAAAGTTACTAGTTACTGTACCACTCTTAAAAATAAGCCAAATGTAATCTAAAATCTAATTGTAGGTTGGCTACCCAGTATCTTGGTCTCTCTCTCTATCTCTCTCTCTCTGTGCATTTCTCTTTTTCCCTTTCTCTTTCCAAAAGTTGGATACTGACAGTTATAGTACATGAACAGAGCTAAGGTACCCTTATATCAATTAATAAGCGATTAGCCAAAGGGTTTTGAAAGTGAATAAATAAAATTCTTTACTAAAACAATTTATACAATACAGTTTTAGAATAAAATATACAGACAGTCAATTATACAGTGAAATATAAAATAATATGTTTTCACTAGATAGATAGCATTAGAAAAACTCTGGTTGATTAGCTGGCTAATTTTGACATTAAATGTAGTATCAGGATTACTAGAATGTGTCTACAAGTACCTAGAAAATGTATAATATCAACAGGTACACAAAAGATGGATCTGAATTCAATGATTTAGACTAAAAGCCAGTCCTCAGGTAGCCATTTCCAAGCAACAAGTGAAATAAACACGGCTGCTTCTGGGATTCTCTAAGAAAAGGGTCACTCTGTCTGACCCTGGAAACCACACTGTGGGATGAGACATCCCTGTGAGATCTATAGTTAGCACAAGAGAAATCCTCTCTCCTGCATAAGGTTCCCGACACTTTCCTTTCCAATCAAAAATTAAATACAAACAATAAGTTTTCTAGAAAAGACAACTACTTGAGATGCATCTAATTCACCCTTGTTAATGGCTGTGTGCACATGTATGTATGTAAGAGGCTGTTTGCCCTACTCAAAGAAAAGACAAGTTGCAGTTTTTTAACATGTTTACTCTTTACAGTTTGCAGCTGCTGGAAACAAACACAAATGTGTATCCTTGTGCAGTCTTTTTCACATAGTTTTTTCACATTATTTAAATTACATTTTTGCTACATCCCTACAGAAAAATGCAGCATCTTATACATCATTTTACATTTTAACTCTTTCTTGAATTCTTACTGAAAGAGTTACAAGTGTTTATACAGTCCTTAACAGGATATCACAATGGTCAGTGGTGGTTCTGCATAACTCCAGAATTTAGTGTTTGTTCCTGATCTCTGGTTATTGCCTTGTGGTTTTCTTGTTCTCTCTTCTTCTTTGTAATCTGCTTTACAAAGACCTGTTGTCTGATTAGCTACAGTATGTTTTCTTTTCAAATAGTGTTTGTCACTGTCTTTGTCCTTATAGGTTCATAAGTTTATACTAGGCTAACAATCACCAGGCTCTTTACAAGCCTAGCCTTGCAACTCAACTCACTTTGGTCCCCGAGTTCCCAGGATGCCTATATGGTGAGGTATATTAGTAAGGAAGTAGCCAAGGGTTATGTGGAGAGCATGTTAGTTGGGGATTAATTTATTAATTTACTTTTTGTTGACCTTTATCCATCTGAGACATGGGGCCAGACTAGAGGTCAATTTGAAATTTCACATTCAGTGATCAAGATTTCATTTGAATAGGGTCAGGGATGAATTCTGCTTCATGTAGATGGGCAGCTTATTTCACAGCAGTGGGATCCTTTGAGAGACATATCTCTCTCTCCAGAATGTTCTGTTTGTGTCACAGTCAAAGTTCAGGACCTTGGAGCTAGTGTTTCTGTTGCTGTTTGTTTTGTGGATGTGCAAGAGATCCTTCAGAGCTGGATCCTAGGATGCCTTCTATGCCAAGCATAGATCACATCTCAGTGACCTGCAAGAGAATGAGTACAGACATACAGCCTTAAGGTGATCTTTGTAAGACAGAGTATTCATACCCGGGATTCTTCTGGTGAGGAACCTTTGAGTGTGTTCCAACTGTTACAAATGCCTGGTTACAAACATGTAAAGGGGGCATTGTACTCAAAGAAGAGTCTGGTTAGGGCTGAGTTGAGCGGTACTATAACTTTTTCGGACCTTGATGCCATATTCTTGCTTATAGTTTGGGTGACACAGAATGATTTTCTTGCTATCTTGGCTATGTGTTGGTTGAAAGTCAGATTGCTGTGTACATATGTTCCCAGATCCCTAACTACTGGATCAGCTCTTAGGAGTGTTTTAGCAATGAAGTTTTTAGCTACCTGTATGATTTCCCAAAAGGCACTATAATGCATCTTCACATTGAGTTTGAATCCATTGCTTTGATACCAGTCATTGTTCATGTTAGAATCCCTTGTATAACACTGATGCTGTGGGGGAATCCATGATAACTCCCAATTTACAGTCATATGCAAATGTAGTGAGCCTGAGATCTTTTGTATCAGCCTTGACTTCTGATACGTTTATGCCAAACAGGAGCAGACCCAACACAGGGCCCAGGGGTACTCCACTGATGACAGGTCTCCTGGTGGAGGTGGTCTCAGCAATCCTGACTTCTTAGGCCTTATCTATGAAACAGCCAGCAATCCCACAAATTATATAGGGATTTATGCCTAGTTCTGATAGTTTGTCAACAATACCTGAGTGGGATGTATATTTTAGAGCTACACAGTACATAATACAAGTAGAAAGCTATAATTCAGAGTGGAAAACAATGATGATGAAGCAGGGAGGAATTCAAGAAATGAGAGAATGGGAGTTTGGATTCAGATTCTTAAGAAGAATAACAACAGCCATACAGAATATTAGAGTCATAAAGTAGCAGAAATGTTTTTTTAGAACTAAGCCAATGCAAGAATGGAGAAAGGAGATTCTGTCAAAAGGGATTACCTCAATTAGGGGTACAGAGAATAAGCAAGAAGGGGCTGGAATTTACTGGAGAAAACTGGCAAAGGAACTAAGGTACTGAGAGCAAATAACTTAGCGAAGGAAAGGTAATAGAATGGGAAGAGGCTAAGAAGACATTTGGACTGCGAGCTAGAGACTGCCTTCCCTTTCAAAAAGAAAGGGATAGTGGAAAGCTTACTGAAAGACTGTTAAAAAAAGGATAATTAGTAGGGCATACAAAATATTGCAGGATAACTATAGGAATCAATCAGTGGAGGTTAGAAAAGATTGGGAAGACAGACAGGATAAGCAAATCACAAGGAAACAATGAGAGGACATATTCACGTCTGCTCCCATATATACACCAAAGACTAGAAGATTTAAGATTTTTATTTGAAAGTGTTTGCATAGGTATTTTTAATAACAATTAATAAACAATTTTTCCTCAGGTAGATAGATGGCAAATGTTGGAGATGTGATCAGAGCTGGATCATGGTGAAATTGGGCCCTAGGCAGGGTAATAGATTGGGGCCCTCTCAAAGCAGTCCCTCCTGCAGCAACCCTCTACCCCTCTCCCCCCTTGCAGCAGCCCCCTCTCCAGCCATTCCAGTGTTCTGTTGCTTGGCTATTTCTCCCCCTTTACCATAAACACCGTTCAAACCTGTCAATGAGAATACTGTTTCCTTATTTACTTCTGCAATGACTACAGCTATTGAAATAAAATAGCACAAAGACTGATAGCCATTTGTTAAAAAAACAATATAGTCTCACAGTGAAAACAGACTTAGCACGAGCAGTAAACTTTTCTGACCTTGAAACTCATATTCATTGGAATGGCATTAAAACCAACATTCAAAGAAAATGCATCTGGCCAGCGGAGAATTTAGTTTACGTTTAGGCTGTTTTCAAACAATAGGCTCCTTGCACACATTTTACTGCCAAGTATAAATGTCTGTGTTCTTTGATTGTATTAAATTGTATTCCTTGTATAATACAGCACCACTTGTTAGAATGTGTTTTAAATTTGTAGTTTTGAACAATCTTCCAATAAGCAATGAAACAAAATATGTGAACCAATAATGACAAAATTAACCATTTCAAAAAATTTCAACCATAAAAGGCCACTCAGTCTTCTGTCAGTACAATCCACCAATATCAGTCAATAAGCACAATCTCTGTAGAAGTAAAAGTCATCCGAATAGTTCCACATTAAAGAGATGGCCCAACTAATGGTGAGGTTGCTCCTAGCAAACAGCTTTACATTTCACTGTTTCATCTACCAATTCAGTGCCTGCTGCCCTTGAACAATTAATTGCATATGTTACATTAAAACATTTGGTAAGCTGGTAGTATTGTAATTGGAAATGATTGACAAACTGACAACAAGTTCATCATTACTAGGCATCTCATACAAAGGAGGACACATTCAGGAGTGCAAAACCCCTACCCACCCCCCAAAATGCATCACAATATCAGCAACTGAAAGAGCACTGCAATATCAGCTCTCCATATGCATGGCATGGGAGTAGAATCCACAGCCTTTTGCACCAAAAGCAATTATGCTACCAACACTGCTTTCGTATTCTACAGCACAGTGACTGCCATTTGCTTAAAAAAATAGTTAGCTGCACACTGAAAACAGACTTAGCATAAAACAGTAAACCTCTTTTCCCTTGAAACTCACAATTCCATGAAAATGCACTGAAACTCATAATCCCTTGAAAAAGTACCAGAACTCATAATTCCCCGAAAATGGACTGAAACTCAAACACAATTCCGTCAGAAGTCTGGTAGTTGGTGTAGATGATTCAGGCTTTTGTCTCCATTGAAGCTCACAATCCCTTCAGCAGTCTGGTAGTTGGTGTATAAGATTCAGGCTCTTGTCTGCTGTGACCAAGTTACAGGTCAATCCTGATCAAGTTAATTGACTACCCTGCCTCCACACACAACTAGAGCATTGCATACCAAACTTCCACACCTCTCAACCTCTTAGCACAAACAATCTAATGCAATGGCCCAAAACAGGGATAGATGTTAAATATTATAGCAATAACCCATGCCTGGGTGTGGGTAATGCTGGATTTACCCATGGTTGGCATGGTTTGGTCACGAGGGCGAAGCCCAAGTGGCCAAACAAAGCCAACCGTGGGTAAATCCAGCATTACCCACACCCAGAAGTGGGTTATTGCTATTATACAATGACATTATTTAAGAAAAAAAAAAATTACTTTTCTTAAATAATGGCATTGTATAATGCCTCCTTGCTGCCCTTCCGCAGCTGTCTGGTATTCTGCGGCAGTTCTGATGTACTGCGCATGCGTATGCCTACGCAGTTCATCAGAACTGTGGGCAAAAGCAATGGAGAAAGCAAGATCTCCGTTGCTTTTTACAAACTGTTTCGCTATGTTAAATGGGTTTAACATAGCGAGACAGCTTTAAAAAAAGCAACGGAGAATCTCCGTTGCTTTTTTTAAAGCTGTCTCAGTATGTTAAACCCATTTAACATAGCGAGACAGTTTTGAAAAATGGGTTTAACATAGCAAGACAGCTTTAAAAAAAAACTCGTTTAACATAGCGAAACAGTGTGAAAAAAGGGTTATAGTAATGGAAAAAGTACGGGCGACCGGACCTTTTTCCATTACTATAACTCTGATTTACAATGTGCACGCTGACCAATCAGCATGCACGTTTTTGAATATTTAATGGGGGGGTCGTTGTATAATGCTCTTTTTAACATAGAAAGTTGATAGAATAACAGGATTTGTCCTAGCATGCATTTTCTGAAGGAAACAAAGTCTGAAACTTAAATGTTATTATTTCAATCCTCAGTGATTTGCCAGAAAACCACAAATTGTATGATGAATAAGCCAAAAATATGATGCAAAAGTGTGGGCATTCTGCAAAAATCTCGAATGATGAGAGGTGTGCATACCTCAAAACTTCTTAGTGCAAGAAATCTGGACAAAGCCAAAAATGATGGGTATACAATGGCCCAAAATAGGAATAGCTTTTAAATATTGCTCTTTTTAACTTAGACAATTGCTAGAATAGCAGGATTTGTGTTAGCTTGCAATTTCTGAAGGGTATGGGGTCTGAAACTCATGTATATGTTATTCTTTAGTGACTTCAATCCACTGTGAGTTGTCAGAAAACCACAAATCTTATGAGAAACAGACCAAAACTATGAGGCTAAAAATGGACAGTTCAGGGGTATGTTAAACATACATACACACACACACTCCTACCTTCTATCTGCTCACACACACACAAAAACACACACACACACACACAAACACACACACACCTACCTTCTCTCTGCTCTTACACAGCAATGTTGTTCATCTGTCATTGTCGATGATGACCAAGGACATAACGTCTAGGAGGTTGACTGAGTACGGTGTGTCTGGCTGTGGCTGGTCAGTCCAATGAGGGCTCGGAAAGCTTTGCTGCACGTCAGGCACATGTGGTCATTTTGGTTGGTTAACAAAGAGTTGGCTGTGGATTTATGCAGCTCATGCTTCCTCTGTGCCTCTGTGGTCCTGCTCTGCTCGTAGGAGGTAGCACCTTTGCTGATGCAGCTTCGCCATGTGGGGGGAGGGGGGTCTTGCACTAGGGATTCCCAGGAGTCCAAGTGAATGGCAAAGCTCTTCAGAGAGACTTTCAGCGTGTCCTTGAAGTGCTTCTTCTGCTCACCTTGTGTGTGTTTGCCTCCTGCAAGTTCACCATAAAACAGTCTCTTGGGGAGGTGTGTGTCTGGCAAGGTGGCCTGCCCACCTGACTTGAGCTCTCCTCAGCAAGGTGTAGATACTTGGCAGTCCAGCTTGAGAGAGGACAACTGTGTCTGGAACTTTGTCCTGCCAGGTAATTTTTAGCAGCCTTCTTAAGCAGTTCATATGGAAGCAATTCATCCTTTTGGCATGACACTCATGCACAGTCCATGTCTCACAGGCATACAGTAGTGTGGGCAGTATGACTGCCTTGTACACCTTCAACTTTGTGGACAGTTTGATGCCGCTCCTCTCCCACTCTGACTCCTGCAGCCATCCAAATGCGAAGCTTGACTTGGCAATGCGTACATCTTCCTCATCGTCCATGTTCACAAATCTGGATATTGTGCTTCTGAGGTATGTAAACTTGTCAACAGCCTTCAGGATCTCACCTTCAGCGGTGATAGTTGGTTCTGCATACATCTTCTGCAGTGTGGGCTGATGCAAAACCTCAGTCTTCTTGGTATTAATTGTGAGGCCAAAGTTTTTGCAGGCAGTTGAAAAGCAGTTCATACTCTGCTGCATCTGGGCCTCTGTGGCAGCATTGAGTGCGCAGTCATCTGCAAACAGGAAATTGTGCACAAAGTCCTCTTCAACCTTAGTCTTGGCCTGTAGCCTTCGCAGGTTGAACAGCCTGCCATCTGTCCTGTATCTGATCTTGATGCTGGTTTCTTCATCATTGCAGAAGCCATCTGCCAGCATGGCCAAGAATATCATGCTGAACAGCATGGGTGCCAATACACAGCCTTGCTTGACTCTGTTGGAGACTGAGAAGGCATCATGCCATCATGGAACTGGCGCACCATACTGATGAATTTGCCTGGACAGCCAAACTTCTCCATGATCCGCCATACCCCCTCACAACTGACGGTGTCAAAGGCTTTGGTCAGGTCCACAAACATTGTGTAAAGGTCCCTGTTTTGTTCCTGGCACTTCTCCTGAACTTGATGTGCTGCAAATATCATGTTCAGTGTCCCTTGGCCATCTCTAAAGCTGCACTGACTCTCTGGCAGGTGTCAATCTTCCATGTATTGAATGAGGCAGTTGAGGAGGACTCTGGCAAGGATTTTGCAAGTATTGACCAGGAGACAGATTCCTCTGTGGTTATCACAAGACTGCCTATTTCCCTTTCTCTTGTAGAGATGGATGAATAGGCATCCTTTAGCTCCTGAGGAATAACTTCCTGTTGCCACATAGTCTGGAAGAGCTCGGTGTGCTTCTGTAACAAGACTGGCCCTCCTGTCTTGCAGAATTTAGCTGGAATGGAGTCAGAGCTTGGTGCTTTACTATTGGAGAGAAGCTTAATTGCTTCCTTAACCTCTGATTCCTTTGGAGGTTCTGCCAGGGAGGTGTTAATGGCAACTTACAGCATGCGGTCAATGGCTTCGGCATTGATAGAGGAAGGCCTATTCAGGACATTTTTGAAGTGCTCAGCCCATCTTTTCAGGATGGCTTTCTTGACAGTGAACAGGGTGGACCCATTGGCACTGAGCAGTGGTGATATTCCAGAGGACTGTGGCCCGTAGATGGTCTTCAGGGCATCACAGAAATGCTTGGAGTTGTTATCAGCATACATCTGGATCTCATCTGCCTTTCTGCTGAGCCAGGAGTCTTGCATCTCTCTGAGCTTTACTTGCACCTTGCTTTTTATGGAGTTGTAGGCTGCTTTCTTGGAGATGGATGGAGTGTCTTGCTGGAGGGATCTGAAGGCTTCACTCTTCTTATCCAGCAGCTTCTGAATGTCTTCATCATTATCATCAAACCAGTTCTGGTGTTTGCATGTAGTCAGGTCAAAATGAGCGAGAGCAGTGTTGTAGACCACATCCCTAAAGGCTACCCAGTCCTTTTCTACACTGTTGGTGCCAAAGCTGAGTTAGTCAAGCTTACTATTGAGGTTCTGGTGCACAGAATGCTGTTCTAACTTGCTGACATTCAGGCACCTATTGGTCTTTTTCACCTGTAGACACTGCCTAGGCTGAATGTGCAAGCTGAGTTTTGAGAGGATGAGTCTGTGGTCTGTCCAGCAGTCTGCACCACACATGGCCTTAGTCGCTCTAACATCCTGCCTGTCCCTTCTCCTTACTATGACATAATCAATGAGATGCCAGGGCTTGCTGCGTGGATGCATCCAGGACATCTTGCTATGGCTGGGTAGGTGGAAGATTGTGTTTGTGATCAACAAGTCATGCGCTGCGCAGGTCTTCAGAAGTAGATGACCATTGCTGTTGCTTTTGCTGACTCCATTCCTCCCAATGACAACCTCCCATGTCTGGTAGTCTGCACCAACTCTGGCACTGAAGTCACCTAAGATGATGAACTTATCCACCTTGGGCACAGATGCTATGAGGCACTCCAAGTCTTCATAAAACTTGTCTTCAATGTCCTCTGGATTTGTCATGGTAGGGGCATATAGACTGATGAAGGTGGCTGGGCACTTTCCTTTGAGGGGGAGCTGCAGAGACATGAGCTGGTCACTGAATCCTTTTGGGAGGCTGGCTAATTTGCTGATCAGATTAGATCTGATGGTGAAACCCACTCCTGCTTCACGACATTCATCACTACTGCGGCCACTCCAGAAAAAATTATAACCGGCTTTAACTTCTGTAAGCTGGCCTTCATCTGTGAACCTGGTCTCACTGAGGGCTGCTATCTGGATGTTGTACCTGCCAAGTTCTCTTGCGACAAGTGCTGTCCGTCTCTCAGGTCTGTCTGTTTTGGAGCTATCCATGAGTGTGCGCACATTCCATGTGCCAATGGTGAGCGAAGTCACCAATGTTTTTTTCTTTGTGATTTGACCGCATTGTTGGGATCCCCTCCTGCTGCAGCAAGCAGGCCAGTGGTAGGATGAAGTAGGCTATGTTTAGGGCACCTTTTCTAGCCCCTTCATCTGACCATGGAAGTGAGCAGAGCGATCCTAAATAGGGCTGCTCAGAAACCCATGGGGCTGCTGCTTCAGTCCAGTAGAGAGTGACCCATTGCCCTGGGCCACCTGTGTGTGAAGTTGTGGCTACAGCTTCCAGTGTATCTACACATGCTGCTTTGTCATTTGCCCATCGCCACAGGACTTGGGGGGTGATGTCTTGACTTGCTCGAGAATTGGATTATAGTGAGAGAGAGTTGTGCAAATCATCATTCTTACTCTCCCATCCCAACCTGTCTTGATCCAGTGGCAGGACATAGTTGAGATGACTGGAGATGGGTTGGGATGCAGTGGATGGCCAACAGTGTCCTAATGTGTCTCACTGTGCCCTATTTACGCTCCACATCACTTTGGTGAGTCCGCTTTCCTGCCCTTTGAATCAGTCTGGTGATTTCCTCCACACAGTCTACCAGATCCAGTCTTCTCATGCATAGGTAGACAAGTCCTGACTCGCTGAGGGTTGCAAACCTGTCGGCTAACCTCACCTGGTTTTGCCAGCCAGTCAAAGCCATTGCCTGGGGTGTGGCTGCTGTTGCATGCAGACAGTTACGAGGAGCCACAGGTGAGAGCTGAGTGTCAGGTGAGGACCAAGGTGGATGAACTACTCTGAAGAGAATGACATGTTCACCCATCAGAGGTACTACCTCTCCCTGGCACCCCATACACCCCCACACAGCAATACACACACATGCACACACCTACTCTCTCTCACATAGTAATGCGCAGACATACAAACACACTTTCTCTCTTATACAGCAATGCACACACACACACACATTCACTTTATTGATCATATGACCAGAACGGGTAGTTTAAATTACATATATACATACATGCACATACATAGGCATACACACACTTTCATATACAGGAACTACTAGTTTAAATTAGATACACACACACACACACACACACACGCACGTACACATGCACACATGCACGCACACACACACACACACACACACACACACACACACACACACACACAAACATTTTTTTTTTTTTTATTATGTTGAAGCTTCCTGGCCAGAGTGAGCCCCACAGCCATGAGGCCCTAGGTGACTGCCTATGTCGCCTAGTGCTGGATCCGGCTATGGGTGTGATGGGGAAGAAAGAGGTAACTGGGAACATGTGTTTTTGGAATGTAATGAGTTGGCAGACTTTAAAAATTCCCTACAGAGTACTCTGTCAGAGATATTGGGTGAGTAAACTGGTGTAACAAAGGAAATTATATATATTTTTTTAAACTGGGGTACAGGATCTGAATTGCCTAGACACAGTAAGACCTTGTTAGTTTTAATTCTGGTGACTGCCAAGAAGAAGTTACTAGAAAATGAAAATAAAAGTCTAAACTAGCTGTACTTGAAGCAGTGAATATTGTAACAGAGATAAAAGAAATGGAAGTGAGATCTTTAGAAAAGGGAAGAAGAAAAATTACACAGAAAAAATGAAAATTATGAGAACAGTACATGCAGAATAATGCTTTGGAGGAGGAGTGAGGTTTAAGGGAAGGTAGGAATTCAGTGATTTATGTAATGCTGGATTGATGATAATTGTATAAAAGCATTTGTGACATCTGAATATATCCCACCAGACTGCCACCAATTAAATGTGACATCCCTTACTATCCTGGGTCAGTAACTAAGGAGTTTCAGTCCTCACTACTGACTCCAATATGAGACTGACATTTAAAGAGAAGTAATAATGTTATGTTGTGCTATCTCGCCTTCATTCTTGCTGGTTGGTTGGGTTCGGAGCCAAAGCTCTGCTCCATCTCGGCCACATTCCAAAGCTCGAGAGCTTCTACTGGCTTGAGGCTACAACCTATCCCATAGTGCTTAGCGGCTGTTTCCCAGATCTTGTTTGCCCCTTGATTGTCTTCGCTGGCTCAGGCTAGTAATTTTTTGTATTATACTCTGTTTTTAGATAACTTCTCCTAAAACTTACTATCACATCTTAGTTTACCTTTCCCAGTTGTAGTACAGTGCCTTTTTTGTGTGATTGTATTATTCTTGGTTGTTTCTTTTTTTTTTTTTTGCGGCTGTCTCTTTGGGCCTTGTGTTTTCTCTTCCCCTTATCTAGTTAAAGGATCTGTTTCACTTAGAGGATTCTTGCCCATTTTTTTCCTTAGGGCTTCTTTTCTTCCCTTAAGGAGTCACCATTTAAATTAGAGGCATCCCCTCAGGTTAGAGGAGATTGTCGTTTAATTTAGAGACTTCTCCTCCTCCCTATCCTTTATGTTTTTCTAGCTAAAAAAAAACTTCTCTGTCTTGCTTCTCTTTTTTTATAGTGGTTGTAGTTTAAAATTACTGTTGTGTTATTTTTTGAAAGTTAACATGTCTAAAGAATCTGTTAAGGAGCACAAACAATCTGGGTTTAAAAAGTGCGATTCATGCACCCAGAAAATGTTTATAACGGACGGATACACAAGTTGTGTCTGCTGTCTAGGGCCAGTCCATCTCCAAGACTCCTGTGCCATTTGCCATAGTTTCAGTGAAAGGATCTTACAGGAGAGAAAAAATAAGCTCATTTTAAGGGACTTGTTGAAAGCTGAAGAAGGTAATCAGACCTCAAAACTGGATAAGTTGAAAAAGACGGCTTTGTCGGCTCCTGTGTCTGAGCCGTCAAGCAGTTTCAAAGATAAAGCATCCTCGGATCCTAAAGTTATCGGTTTGACAAATTAGGTCCTCCATCGGTTCTATCTGTCTCCTCGGAACCACTGCGAAGCCAAAAAAGGAGTCAGTGTGATGGCAACAAGGGCAGATTTTTCTGCATTTATAGTAATGCCTAGTTTTGAGAAGAGATGGATGGTGGAGTCCCTGGCTTTGATTAGTGGCTGCTTGGTGGTGGCAGTTAAGACCCAGTCATCTAAGTATGGAAGGACCTGGAATCCTTGATGTCTCAGATGAACCGTGACTACTGCCATGCATTTGGTAAACACTCTGGGGGCTGTGTTGAGTCCAAAGGGCAGAGCTCTGAACTGGTAATGACTGGCTCCCAGCCGGAAACGTAGAAAACTTCTGAAGCACCTGTCCATCTTTTATGTGGTAGTACGTATCCTGAAGATCTAACAATTGTCTTGTCCCAGAAATGGGAGTATAGACTGCAGTGTTAACATCCGGAACTTTGACTTCTTCACTGACTTGTTTAGTCTGCTGAGATCCAATATGGGTCTCCAGTCCCCTGTCTTTTTTGGAACTAAAAAGAACCTTGAGTAAATTCCGCATCCTAACTGGTCTGCAGGGACTTCTTGGATGACTTTTTTCTAGCAACCTTTGAATTTCTAGGGTTGCTTGATCCCTTTGACCGGGTGGAATGTCTGGGATAAACTTTGACAGATGAGGTGAACAGTGGAAGGGAATGTTTTAACCCCTGGATATAATGGACTGTACCCATTTGTCTTGAGTCAAATTCAGCCAGGCTCCTGGGTACAGTGATAGCCTCCCCCCAACTGCCTCCAGAAGTCGGACAGTCGGGCCTCCTTTCAGGAGCGCTGGAAGGGCTAACCAGAGAAAGTATCTCTGTTGCCCTGGTTCTGCGGACCCCCTCTGCTGTGTGGATGGCGTCTTCCATTGTTATTTCCCCCTCTGCCCCTGGGGGAAGGATCACCACAAGTGTCAGGCAAGGCTCCTTTGGACTTCCAGAACCACATCTTTCTGCTCTTCTGATCTTTAGAATAAGGTCTGGTAGGGGCGGAAAAACAGACTCTGATGGCAGATAGAGTCTTACCATCTTGTTGGCTCCTGGTGAGAGTCTCTTTCACTTTCAGCCCTAACAAGGACAAGCCATCAAAGGGGATGTCAATAAAGGAAGATCTGAAGGGTTCAGCAAACTCACAAAGGCACATCCAGGAATGTCTCCAAAGAGCTATTCCTGTGCCTGCTGCTCTGCTCGCTCCATCGGCTGCATAGGAAATGAGGCACATGGAGGAGTTAGTGATGGAGGTTAAGGTTGCAAGCTGAGAATTAATCTTATCTGATAAATCCTGGGCTGTAGCACCTTGTAGGGTATCTCCCAGCTCTTTTAGGAGATCCCTCTGAAGTTGAGTGAAATGTGACAAATAATTCAGCAACCACAAGGTAAAGGCCACTGAGGAGAAAGTACGCTTCCCATACCTGTCCATCGTGTGAGACTCCTTGTTCAGTGGATGGACAGATGCAGAAGTTTCAGCTAACTCCTTCTTTGTGGCCGCAGCCAACACCATCGCATCTACTGGAACTCCCCTAGTTAAATACTGTCTGTCCTCTGGGGCCGTAATAAATTTATTTGGCCTCCGCGGAACAGGGTTCACCATACTTCAGAGAAAAAGGAATATTCTGAGAAATGGCAGTCTTGTACACATGAATTTTCTGTAATTTGTTCTCCCTATGCTGAGTCCTATCATTGTAAATGGTTACCATTTTATAGTTCAAAAGGTTCTAAGTATTTAGATCAAAACATGAAGAACGCATGCCACATGTCCATGCAGATTGCTTAGTGCACTTTGTTGTATCTTCTGATATCAGAATTAGAGTGCCATACTTAGCAGTATTACACACTTGTTCCAAAAAACTGATAAAGTGACAACACTGATGTGAGCTTTGTCTTGAAACATATTATATTCAAACTGTTGTGCATCAATGTATGCGCTTAAAACATATTTGGATGATTACAAACATATTTGGATACTTAAATCAAAATAACTATATTTGGAAAAGATAGAGTTGGTCCACTGGTAAAGAGACATGGCATCCATTTGTGCTGCAGTGACCTGGTCATTCAGTGATTTAGGTAATAAAGAGACATGTGGGAAGGGAGAAATGAGCTGCTGACATTTACTCACTTTTCTTGAGGGTCAGCAGACTTTGGGGAAAGCCTACCTTTGGAGTGACACACAATGGTGGTTTGGAGTGAATTACCATGATACATACTCTCTGAGCAGAGTGGGTTGAAAGCCTATTTGGAAGGTGTGGGAAAGCATGTCCAGTCCTACATTCATTCTTTATCACTCCATTGCTCCTCCTAAAAATGTAAGATAATTCAAAAGTAAAAAGGCAGAGTCAGCTAGATGATGGCGTGTCACAGCTTGATTGTTGCACAGATTGTAAGGGGAATATTCAGCCAGGGTGGGGAATAAAAGAGACACTACTGGACAGGGATAGGCTAAATACTCAGGGCATGACCCAAGAAGAATATAAAAAAAAAGATTTGCAGCAAGTAATTTGATCTATCTGTTCTTCAGTGACAATTTCTTTAGAATATATGCACTCGCCTATGAAATTATGAATACCACAGATCCATTTCTGCATATTTACTAACAATATCTCACCCAACCCACTTACCTCTATATAAATGAGTCTTTAACTGAATTTTTTCTTTTTTTTTTGGTTCCTTGCTGTCTGCTGTACATAAGCTTCTGGTGACCTACTTGCCCATTCTTTCTTCTCAAGGTGCAAGCTGTTCGTGACCTTTTTTAGTTGCCTAAGAGGTGGGAGCTGATCCCAATGCCATCATCCTGACAGTCATCAGGGCTTTTGTTAATGCCCTAACCCCACCCCTGGGGGCTTGCATGAATACCTACATTGCAATGGAAGGTCTAGCTATGCTTGTGATGGATTAAGTTCTTTTGGATTCAGACTCTTGATTTAAGACCATTCAAACTGTTGTCATTATAATCTACCAATGTCCATACCCATCTATTACAACCACATTACTGCAAATACCTCAAACGTCCAGTTGTGATTAAAAAATATTACAGTAAAATATTACAATTTAATTCACATAAATGCTCATTAATTCTGAAAATCCAGATTAATTACTGTTTAACTTGATCATGACAGCCAGAGAAATCCATTCACCTCCACAGACAGCCTTAGTACCCAGTAATTATAGCCACAATCTTGAGCGTGCACATCTCATATATCCAACTTTGGCAAAAATAAATAATTAAGGACACAGTAATATCGTTCAAGCTACTGTCACAAATACACACAGTAGCCAGAGAACTACAGCTAATTTTACACAAATGCACACCAATCCTGCAAAACTAGAATACTTAAACTGAACAAACATCAGGGTAAGTTACTTACATCCACTGACAGACCCTCCCCCTTTCTCACCACCATCCAAATTATAGTCATTTTGCGGGGGGGGGGGTGTCCTCCAAAGCTTCCAGAATAATGAAAGAGGATTTGGATTACATAAAGGAGTGTTAACCAAAAATTCCTCTCACTACAAGCAATCCTTACCCAGGAATACATTGTCATGGAGATCTGGTTCCAGAATGATGGAAATACTCCACCAGGGTTTCAATGCCTACTGTAGGTTCAGGCCCACTACATTAGATGAAGTTACTAAAGGCAGTAGTGTCTCCATTTTCTTTAAAAAAAGATGTGTGGGACAACATAATGACCTAGAACTCCTCCATGTATACCTTGTAATTAACAGAACTCCTTATCATATCACAGATAACTACATGATCCATCTATGTCCCTCGCAACATATAGCTCTTACCTAACTAGTATGGAGTCCCTATGCATTAAGCCAAACACCATTCTCCTAGAAGTTTTCAAATACACTTCCATTAACTTAGACACTTATGCGTCCTTAAACATGTATACCCCAAAATTTCTGGCCTTCATCAATGCAAACTCCCTGGACCAGTTAGTCCACACCCCAACCAGGGGAGATAAAATTCATGATTTGGTCCATACAGATATGGGGCAGCTTTCTTCCCTACCAACTGTCACTTCCTCCCTGGTCACATAGGACCACAAATTAGTCAAATTCACCATAAGACTCAAGCTGTATGCATCCTCTAATTCCTCTGAATTCAGAGATTTTGATAAGGGCAATCTACTAAAACTGATGACCTGACAAAATTAAAAATCCCATTCTAACCTGATGACTCCACTGCTATGTGGAGTCTTTTGCTGCCATATTCTATGCACATATAAATAGCTGCATAGATGCATCTGTTCCCTCCAAAGTAAAAGCAATGCCAAATTTAAGAATAAATCCTTATGGTAGAACCCAATTATAAACAGGATCTATAATAAATGAATAATGTTTATTGTATGTAAACATAAATTTAACTCTCAAAATGCTGAAAAAGCACTTGTTATACTTAATAGTGAACTCTGGACAGTGACATAGTGACCAAAGTCAGATATTACGTAAAAACAGCCTCCAAGGTGAAGGATAACCAAAAAAACTAGAAACCTTAGAAACATTGCACTGAGCAGAGCTAATACGAAATGCCATCACATAATTGGGCCCAAGGGACATAGCCAATCAAGTAGCAGACAGATTTAGCTGAAATGTATCACCTTCTCTCTTTCTGCATTCTCAAATCATATATCTGCATCTACACCCCCCAACACTCCCCAAGTACAAGTCCTTAAGACACTATCCAAAACCAAAAACACTAATATCATGGGTTTATATACCAGGTTACCTTCTTATCAGCCTGAAAAAGGACTTATCAGGCCTCCTACAGAGGCTATTCAATATCAGCCTCCAAACAGACTTATGCCAGATAAATGGAGGACATCAGCAGTCATTCCCCTTGCAAAAACATGGGACATTAACAGACCCAGGTAATTATAGACCTATAAGCTTGATCAGCCTCATCTGTAAGGCTATGGGAAGAATCATTATGGAATTAATAAGTAAGGACTTAGGTAACCTATAGACTCCTGACCAAAGTCAGTTCTGGTTTATTAAGGGTAGATCCTGCCTACTTAACTAGAGTTACTTCTTTGAGAAGTTTATTGAAGCAAAGGGTCAAGGAAAATCAGTATGCACCATATAGCTGTACCTTATGAAGGTATATGACACCATCTCCACATTCAGGTATCATAGATAAATTCTCTCAGCAAAATGTATGAATGGAGAGATGATAAATCAGCAAGTAAAGGAGAGTAGTATTGCTGCAACTGAATTCATCCTCAAGTCTTGGTGAGTCCGTTTATGAGGTGTACCTGTTTTTCACAAAATCTCACCAAGATGACAATGATATATAAACTGTATTTTATATAGCATATATCATGGACAGAAGTAGGTTTAAAGTAAAAAGGATAGCTGAGTGCACAGGATAAAAAAATGCCCAATCCTGCTAGGTACACTGGTGCCAGAAACAGAAAAAAATGACAGTACAGAATCCCTAGGCCGGGCCCAGGGGGAGGATGCCCCCCCCCCCATTGGAGAAGAAAGTAGTCGTCCAAAAATTCACAAAAAGTGATATGTCAAAAAATAGCCATAAAGACAATAGAGTGGACTATTGAGTATAAGAAAGAAATTATGTATTGTTACTATTATGCAAGAAGCCCAGAGTTTCCAGACAGAAGTTATAAAAAAGATTAAGAGAGAAATTAGAGGAAAGAAAAATACTTGCACAAGAAAAACTATCAGAAGCTTTGAATAAAAATGTGTGTTCATTAATACAACAAATTTATTGAAAACATCATACAGACCAAGAAACCTTGGGCCGTTTGGAAAAAGAAGTGACTGAGGAAGTGCAAAAATATAAAGAACAAAATCTAAAGATTTTTGAAAGGTATGAAAAAGAAATATGGACATGAGAAAAAAGAGAGATCTGATATGGTACAATATTTATGCAAAGGAGAAAGCCAAATTAATCAATACAAAAAAAGCAGCCATAAAGATATTCAAAGAGAAATGCAGGCAAAGGCATCCAGATGTAGAAAGTTTCACAATACAAAAAATAAGATCACAAAGAGAGAATGTAGAATAGAAGATTAGTAAAGTAAAAGTTAAAAAAATAAAAGTTGAAGTTATGAAATACCTGGGAAGTGACGAGTTTAGTGTAGAAAGTCTAACACAGAATATATCACAGCATGATGGAACGAGTCTCCCAAGTAAGGAGAAACAGGAGGAGCAGGAGACATCTGAAGAAGAAATATGGACACGGGAAAGAGAGAGAAATTTAATATGATGCAACACTTATGCAAATGAGAAAGCAAAACTAAATAATACAAAAAGAGCAGCACCAAATATATTTGAAGAGAAATACAGGCAAACCCATCCAGATATGGAAAATGTTTACATTACAGAAAATAAGGAAACAATGAGGAAAAGCAGAAAAGAGGATTAGTAATGGAGAAGTGAAAGAAATAGAAAATGAGGTTATGGATTACCTGTGAAATGAAGGATTTAGTGTAGAAAATCTAACTCTGATAACTCCACAGCAGCATACAGCAATGGATCCCCAAACTAAAGAGAAACCAGTGGAGCAGGAAATATCTGACCAGTTGCCATATGAAGATACTTTGGAACCTTCCACAGGAAACCAGTACAAAAGTTCAGTTGGAATTGCACTGCAAGAGAAGGAACAGGAATCTGTGGCAACTCTGACACAGTCAATGTTGTGGAGTAATAGGCCAATGCGTTCCCATATGAAAGAGCAATGGATGAGACAGGATGAAATTGAAGAGAAAGTGCCACAGGAAGATGCTGTGGAACTTTTTATAGAAACAAATGGCTGCTATAAAAACTATGGACTAAAACTAAATGCCAAGAAATGTATAATAATATTCTTGGCAAGATGACATCATCTGCAACTATCACATTCACAACACACACCACAAATGTTGATCCAGCAGTCAGTGATCTGGTAACCTATGTCTACAATGAACTTCCCTTTGATTACCATGGATCCACAGCTTTTACTAAAGATATGATGAACAGATCCAGGGAAGTGATTTTCTTACTGTACTTGGCTCTCATTAGATCATTACTCACTTGTTATATATTCTTGACATTCATGTCAAGATTCACCTTTTGAGCTTTGCTTCACTTAGGTTCATAGGTAAGTACTCGGCTAGCTGCCCTTGCAGGCCATTTTAAGCCTAGTCAGTTTCCTTTTTTGTGCTCAAAATAATCTATCCCATTATAGATTAGCTTTACCCATCCCATAGGTGATAATTATAAATTTCTCTAATAACAATAACTTCATTCTTGAGGTCAATTTCATGACTTCTGAGTCTCAAACACGTAACAATTAGGTTATAAACACAGACCCAATCAAAATTCTACTAGGATGAGTACAAAATAATATTTCCTGTGTCTACAAACTATAGATCAAAATTCAAGTGAAAGATGTGTTTTCAGCAAAAGAGTGCAAAATATTTTAAGTCAAAAGTACAAAAAGTGTTTTAAAGATGCACTTGTATTAAGTACGCTGATAAGAATATGAATTCATGTGGTGTAATAAAAATGTATGTTTTGTCACTTATCATGGGACAAAGAAACCAAATGCTGTTTTCACTTATTGTTTATTAATGTTATTTTCAGCTACAAGTGTCCTTGTATGTATGCAGACCGATAATCTTATTTGCTGCTCTCCTAATTTCATGTGGTAATACACCTAGCTAGGACACGTTATTTGACTGAAAAGGGCCCCCTGGGATAGACTTTCATCCAAAAGAGCAGTGTAAATAAAATTGAGCAGCATGAAATTGCTTTCAGAATTGTTTCTCATAACATCGTCCCTACTTATTTGTTTTCTTCTACTCACTAACCCAATTTAGCTGAAGGCAGTAGGAATTTAAGTGGGGCAGGTAACTCATACACTCATAATGACTACTGTTTCTTGCTGAACAATTCAATGTGAGAAGGATGAAAGCCCCTGAAGCAGAACACTTTGCCATAACCTACTGAAAGGATCTATTTACTTTGTTATTTAAGTTCTGAACAGATTATTTCCTAGTATATTGAAATAAGTACACTGAAAATACTTCTGTTTTGCAATAGTTAATGTAAAATAGTGCAGGGGTTTTATTGCTTTATGGTCAACTTATTATACAAATATTTTACTTAACTATTAAATTGCAAGCTAAATGACTTCTGAGGCTTAAGAGGATTGGCTCTAAATACTAATAAGTTATCCATGAAAGAAGCACAGAGAAAGGGTTAAAGTCTATTCAGCTCAATCACTAACTCCTAAATAAAAGTATGTAAGGTTAGTCAGACAGCGTAGTAAAATAACAGTGAAGGAAAACTCATTTTTAAGTTTGCCCATACAGCATATATATTCAGTATATACAGCAAGCTAGACATGCAATCTAAAAATGTTCATCTTTAACATATATATATATATATATATATATATATATATATATATATATATATATATATATATTACCAGCACTGTACACAACAATAGACAATGAGCAAGAAATATGCTTACATTATCTGTAACTCATTAGTACCACTAAAGCTAAAGAAAGATGAGAAATATTAAACGTAAGGATAATATTAGATACTGCATATTATACAATGACTGCCCATTAATATTTTTGAAAACGAGCATGTTAATTGGCCAGCCCAACCAGCTTGCCCATTGTAAATCCCAGAATATACCAACGGAAAAAAGATCCGGTCACCCTGACTTCTTTCCATTTTTATATTCCATAACTTTTATTTTTTTTTTAACAAAAAGTAAAAAAAATCTATAGTCCGGACTCCAGACATACCAGAGAAGCAGCATGGAGGAAATACAAAGAAAATCAGGTACGTTATTTAAAACTAAACACATGTACCTGATTTTCTTTGCATTTCATCCATTCTGTCACTCTCTCCTACCCTCTAAAGTACCAGAAACTTTTTTTTAAAATAAAAAAAAAACAAAAACAGAGCAACAGAGACTTTCCTTTATCTGCTGCTTCCTTTTCAAAGCATTAATGTACTAGGTATGCGTGGGAAAGCAAGGCCCATACACATGCACAGTACATCAAAACAAGGCAGCAGGATAGCACCAGCCATGGAAGGACAATACGCTGCCGTTATACAAAGACATTATTTAAGAAAAGTAAGTATTTTATTCTTAAATAATGTCATTGTATAATAGCAATAACCAACTCCGTGATTGTGGTATATTGAAATTTACTCACAGTTGGCTTTATTTAATAACTCAGGCTTCGCCCTCTTAATTAAACCACACCAACCATGGGTAAATCTTCAACATACCACACCACATCATCGGTTATTGCTTAAATATACCACACCCACATTTCCAGTTATCACTATATTAAACTGCTGGAAAAAGCTGCAAACACCAAGGGTAAAAAAAAAAAAAAGAGTACACAATATACTCAAAATTTAGTGGATGTCTCACCAGACAAAAAAGTGAGAGAGAAGAGGCTTTATTAAATTAGTCAATGATGGACTCAAAGGTATGAAAAGAATTGTGAAATCTACTTTATAAGGAACAGAAGCAGCTAGTAGCATAGACAAAATAAAAAAAATAAAACAGAAGGGATGGGTGAAGGGGAAGTGTCTGGTATTAAATAGTTTTATAACGTATCCACTCATAACTATATTGATGAGGAGCAGGAAAGATGGCATGTGTGCTAACAGATGACAAAGGGATTTTCCTCACATAACATGATACTGACCAAATGAATCAAATGCTGATTTTTTTCTCCTAAAAATCCTGTTCTTTTTGAATGCTGTAGAATTTACAGCTATGACAACAGCAGCGCAAGTGAAAAGGCTAGTTATTGAGTTGACTGAAAACATATTTTATATATATATATATATATATATATATATATATATATATATATATATATATATTACATGGGTCTGCTACGGTTGATTGAAAACTCACTTGACTGAAAATGAAATTACTAGGACCACTTCACTGAAAACTCATTTCTTTGAAACTCATTTTGTTGAAAGTTATAAATGCCCTTTTCCCCACTGTAGCAAAACCCTGGAGTTAGTATATAAAGTAAGGGGGGTGTGTGGGGAGCACAGCCCCCCACATTGGGGGGTGTGGGGGTGGAGCCCCCACATATTATAAACATTTTAAACTATACACAGTGATACTTTCAAATGCAATAAATGTTTCCAAAAGAGAGTATATAACCAAGATATGTGTGGGGCTGTGCCCCCCACACCCCCCTTACTTTATATACTAACTCCAGGGTCACACTACAATGGGGCAAAGGTCATTTATAACTTTCAACGAAATGAGTTTCAGTGAAGTGAGCTTTCAGTGAAGTGGTCCTAGTAATTTCATTTTCAATCAAGTGAGTTTTCAATCAACCGTAGTAGATCCATATTACATATATGTATATATATCTATCTCTAAGGATTTCCTAGTGAACATATCTAAGTTTCTAAGCAGCCCTAAAACTACAAAAATAGCAGAAAATTGGCAGAAGCTTAATGTGCGAAAATTCTGCAAAAAGTGATTACTAACAGTATACTACATAAAAATTGTATACTGAAGGCAAAAACAAGGGTAAGAAAGTATTTAAAAAAAAAATTGTACTTATGTGTTTATACAGGTCTTACAGATCTTGTAGTCAGGTTAAGTCCTGCTGTGCTCAAGCTCACTCCATGCCTCACTCTGCCCCCAAATTCCACCCACCCCTACTAGTCCTAAATTTATAGCTCTAAAACCACTCCCCCTCTGTTTAGAACCAATCAACAACTCTCCAGGCATTATTAAGACCCTCCCTAGCTACCTATTCTAATTATCCCTCTACTCAAGTTGGGTGAAAATCAAAGCTAATATCTAGACAATGCCTCTGTTATTGGCCGTGAAACCTTTCAAATTAATGCTATTATACTGCCTACTACCACTGATGATAATTCCATATCTTCTCACCATCTACGAAAATCTGTCCTACCTAGGCTACCACTACCCAACAAGCCAAACCACCACTCTCAATAATACAAATTCAATTAGACCACTTAATAATCCCCCTTACAACTAACTCCTTAGATACAAAATACCACAAACCCATTAGATCCAGATATCTCAACCCCAAAACCAAGAATTACCTAAGACTAATATTTAAATTCCTGAAGCTCACAATTAGACTACATGGCAACCTCACAAGGGATAGGGACATTCATCCAAACCTTGGCCCAACCTCACTAGTCAATCCTAGCCCCAATTCTACTATTCCCACTAACTTATGAACTTTAAATAGACCTTCAAACTCACTCCTGGTCAGTCACCTAAATATTAGAAGCTTAAATAATAAGGTCCACCACCTGCATGCACTCTTAGATACACATTCCCCAGATATACTTTGTCTTACTGAAACCTGGCTAAAACCATCAATGGCAGATAATGAGGTTTTACCCCCTGGTTATAACATACTAAGGTTAGACTGTACCACTAGGAAGGGAGGAGGGGTAGCTGTACTACACAAAACTCTAGATGTGACCTCTGATTCCACACAACCACCCCATGTTGATAATGCTGAAATTCTCATTATCAAGCTTCAAATTAATAAAAACAAAAGTATTAACATAGCCTGTGTCTACATTCCCCCAGGTAATAACACAAACACCCTAGAAGATATCCTCTCTTGGCTGTCTAGTAACTACAATCAAGAAACCATTGTTCTAGGAGACTTCAACATTGACTGGAATATTTGTTCCTCAGAATCTCCGACCATCCATGTAAATCTATACGGATTTACTCAGATCATATCCTCCCCTACTAGGATCAGTAAACCTAACAACAAAGATAGTATCCTAGATTGGATACTCATTAATAGCCATCCCCACATGTATTGGGCCGGTACCCGACTTGAAGACATAAGTGACCATTTTATTATCTATATAATCAGGCATAAGACTAACATCCACCACCAACCTACTTACAAAACAATTAGAAACAACAAAAACTTTAACCCCGCTAATTTCCAAAATGAACTCAAAGTATATAATTGTGCAGTCCTAAAACATCTACCACTTGAAGAAGCTGTATTATATTTCAACACCAGATTCCTAGCCATCCTTGATACCCATGCACCATCCTTGATACCCATGCACCATCCTTGATACCCATGCACCATCCTTGATACCCATGCACCTGCACGCTCTATAAGAACTAAAGCAAAAGTTGCTCCATGGCTTGCAAAAGAAACCAGACAAATGATCTTTCTTAGAAACAAAGCTTGGACCATTTGGCATACCACAAAATCCCCCTTAGATCAACTTAGATTTAGACAACTAAGGAACACTAAAATATCTACCACCCTAGATAAAAAAAAACTTTTACTGCCATTTACAACAGAAGCATCAAAACTATCTGCAAAAGTTTTGGGCAGGCATAAATAAATGTATTCACCTAGAGCAATGTACAATTCTTACCTCCTCAGCTACCTTCCAAAAACCTTTGGAAGACATTGCCAATTCCTTTAATAGTTTATTCACGGGTTGCCTTCATTTCATCGAAAGCTCATTTGACTGAGACCAAATGACTGAAACTTCATTTCACTGACACTTTATTTGACTGACAATTAGTACTGGAAGTGTCTAGAGTACTTTAAGGCAAGTAAAAGGAATATGTCCTTTTCCCCACTGTAATGCGACCTTGGAGTTAGTATATATGGTTAGGGGGGCACAGCCCCCCACACTGGGCCCCCCACTTACTTTCATGTTATATTCTCTGCTTTTGGTTTTATGTTGCTTAGTAAAACCAAAGTAAGTAGGAGGCTGTGCCCCCCTCACCCCCCAACTATATATATATATATATATATATATATATATAGATAGATAGATATATATATATACACACACACTAACTCCAGGGCCGCACTACAGTGGGGAAAAGGACATATTCCTTTTACTTGCCTTACAGTGCTCTAGCCACTGCCAGTACTACTTGTCAGTCAAATGAAGTGTCAGTGAAATGAAGTTTCAGTCAGTTGGCTAGCTAACCAACTATCTCCCAGTTTCCCAAGTCCTAATGCTGCCGCACCTAGTTCTCAACTCCCCTTTAACTTTCAACCAGTTTTCACATCACTTATCCATGCCCTAATCAAGAAACTAAAACCTACCACCCTTGCAGCGGATCTCCTCCCAGCTGAGTATCTACAAAAAGCTGCGGATGCCATAGAATACCCAATCTCTATCCTGATCAGTAGAACTATATCAGACGCCAATATCCCCTCCTTCTGGAAGACATCCTGTGTTATTCCACTCCACAAAGGGGGCAGTTCCACTGAACTGTCAAATTACAGACCTATAGCTATTTGGATCTAGGACTATTGAAGGAAAGTTCAACAGTCCAAATCCGCAATCACTGAACACACTTTAACGAAAGCACTTTCACCAAAAAAGCACTTTTGTTAAAGTGTGTTAAAAAAAAAAAAAAAAAAAAAAAAACACTAAATTCAAGTTTTTGCAGGGAAACATTAAATTTACGTTTTTGCAGGGGAGCAAGCTCCCCCCCATGCCCCCACCCCATACTTTAATATTTTCACTCTGAGGTCGCACTACAGTGCGGAAAAGGGAATTTTCCCTTATCCGCATTATAGTACGACCTCTGCAACAGGAATACTTATGTGAAAGTGCTTCTTAGGTGAAAGGCACGTTTGCACAAGTATGCCCGGCCTAATCTGTTTCAGTGATGTTGCCGTTTGGGGATCTGTACAGATCCCAGCTATTTTGTCACCCGTGGCTAAAGTTATGGAGAAATGCATCCATAAACAACTCCTGAGCCATCTCATTCAGCACAATCTCCTGGCCTCACAGCATGGTTTCAGACCGTTCCACAGTACAGCCATGGCCCTCCTCTCCTTCTCCAATGTTATTAATCAAAACTGAAACAACAATAAGCTTTCTTCTGCCCTCTTTATTGAGCTCTCCAAAGCCTTTGACATGGTCAGCCACCAACTACTCATACACACACTTAAAACTATTCCCCTAGATGTCCAGGCTATCCAATGGTTCAAATCTTATCTGAGTGGTAGACAACAGGCTGTACTATGGCAGAACAAACTATCGCCCCTTCTACCTATCACCTTTGGGGTCCCTTAGGGCTGTATATTAGGACCCCTATTATTTTCTATCTGTACACAGTCATCCCAACAGCCACCTGCATTCAATATGCAGATGACTTCACTTTAATTTGCTCTGCCATCTCCCCTTTTAAGTCTGCAGACTCTATCCCAAAATGTTTTTAATACTGTTGAAAATTGGCTCTGTAATCGATGTCTCCTATTAAATCCTAACAAAACAAAGCTACTGCTTTTCTCCCCCACTCATAAAGCCTCTGCTCCTACCTTTACTATAAAATCTAACAATGGCACTGTCATTGTCCCAGATCCCTGTACCAAACTCTTAACAGTTGATAATAACCTCAAGTTTGATATGCATATTAATCAAACTATTAAAAAAGTTAATAAAAACTTGGCTCACTATACAAGATCAAACCTTTCCTCACTCCACCAGCTAGGACGGTAATTGCCCGTACACATCTACTTTCCACCCTCCTTTATGCATCCCCTCTCTCCACACACTTGAGTAAGTCTGACCATAATAAACTTTCTAGCTGCTTTAATCATATTGCTAGATTTGCCACTGGAGCAGCATACAGAAAACACCACTGTCTGAACCTAAAGCATCTAGGGTGGCTAGAATTGCCTATCCAATGTCAGTACAATCAGCTAATAGTAGCACATAAAATTCTCTACCAACCTGAAAACACACCTGTACTTACAAAAATTATCACCCCTTACAGCAACCTCAAGACACTTCGTTCATCCAACAAATTACTAGTCCAAACCCTCAAAAGCAACAATTCATCTGGAGACTCTATATGCCAATTCTGTTAGCAAAATCTGGAACTCACTTCCTGCTGAGCTTACTTCAGAACCTGTTCTAACCCAATTAAAAAAAATCTATAACAGTACTTTAAAAGGCAAAGGCTATGTCCTTGATCTAATCCTGACTAACTCTGGCAATATAAACATGTGCTAAAGAGGTCTTTTGGCCACCCCTACATTGCTTCTTAATTGTCACTATATAACAAATCAAATTTATATATGACAGAATGAATGACTTTTATTCTATGTATTGTATTTGTAACAGTGCTTTAATTTATTTATTGTAACAGTTTTTCTGTATGTATGTATGGAGCTTTTTTTCCCGGGCCTCCACTGAAAATGGACAAGTATCAAGTCAACTATCCCGGTCAACAAATGTAAAATAAAATAAATAAATAAAAATAAATATTATGCTACCAAACATCTACAGATATTCACAGTGATAAGGTTGTTCAATTTAATAATATATACTGCAACATAATTAGACAAGGATGTAGCTAACTGAGGAAGATAAAGTCAGCACATGGCAGAATTAAAAAGCAACATGATTACACATAGTCTTTCAGAAGAAAACATAATAATTATTAAAACAAGTCAATCAGGTCTTTCACATAAGATGTTAAACACACAGTTATCACAATCTGGAGACAAGTGTGGGTTTGTCTCTTAACTAGCTCCTGAAAAAAATTCCAACTGAGCAGTAGCATTGACTCATGCTACCAAGCATAGGTGGCTCTTTGAACATGCAAACTGAGGACGGATTAGTGAAACTCAAATGTCTGCCATTGCATTGAATGGACTTGCTACCATCTTCTAGGTTTGGATAACACTCTCACTCCTTCATGGATTTATCATGTCAAAAAAGCGTTACAAGCTGGTATAATATAAGGAAAATGAGACGACTGTCTTGAGGAGCACTGCTGCTGGTCACACACTGTGTTATCATTTCGTAAAATATCATGGAGGTAAACTGCATTTTCACTTTGTTGGTGTGTTTGCACATCAGCAGTTGATTTGTCTTAGACTCTGTGCATTAATCTCAGGTTACAGGAGCTGGTGAAGAGGGAAAAGTTCATTTTTATTTATTTATTTTTAAATTTTCCCTTTTGCCTGAAGTTATGCATCCTCAAAGTTGGTATGTATAGAGATCAAGGTATGGTGCAGGGCACCCACATCAAGGATGCACAGAGGGGCAGCCCCACCCCCCCCAAACAAACAAAAAAAATGATTGTGTAGCCTTTCTTACAATTTTGCACAGCTATATTTTGGCACTTTAATTTCATGTGTCTGTTGCAATATTTTGAAGCTCAGCTAAGTGGAAGTATGATTATTTGCAGCAAGTTCAGCACTTGGTTTCAGGAATCACATACATGTAGACACACACAATATATATATATATATATATATATATATATATATATATATATATATATATATATCCCATGGTATATCACTACATGCATTTTCATCATGTTCACCATCATCATAATAGAATTACTCATTGGAAATATTGGTCAGATAGAACAAAGTGCTCATAAAACTTAAAAAAAAAATGGATAATAACAACCCATTCACAATAATAAACCCTATATGTCCTCAAAAAGCATAAAGCTTTTCCCATTTTGCCTTGGACTCAAGTTGATTAAAAGTAAGCATATATGGCAACAAAGAGAAAAATAACACTGCAGTGAAAACAGGTATAATATCCATTATGTCATTTGTGAACAACAGTCATTAAAGTGTGTTTGAGAGACTGCCATCACTCTATTGCATGGGTTTCTTAGAGTTCATTTCTCAACTTTATGACTTAGATTACAAAACATATACAACTTTCTCCGCCAAATATATTTTGCAAGTCAAGCAGTTTCATGGTTAGAAAACGACGTATAGTGCTTTCAGAAAACAATCTAAGCTCTTTGATTTAAAAGTTGGTTTACTTAAGTGATAATTCACAGAACAAGAAAAATAATGATAATTAATTATAATAAAACTGTTTACATTATTCCAAAAATGTTACCCTGGTTTTATTTATTTATTTATTTATTTATTTATTTCTGTTATTCTATTAGGCTCAAATCCATTTACAAAGAAGACACGGATATACGCACCAGAAAAAACACAGAATTTTAGAGATAAAGTGCAGTGCAAAAGTAAGTAGTAGTTTGGTTTGCTGTCAAGTGCTTCTGGTGCTATTCTCAGGTGGGTGCCATCTGTGTATACAGTTTGGACATCCTATCTACACCCATGTGGGTTTTTGCAGGGTGCCCTGGTTTCCTCTTACTTCAAAAAGGCATACCAACTGAACTGGTAGTCTTCCAAAATGTCTGTAGGTGAGTTTGTCATGTGTGAGAGACTCTGTATGTAGACATTTTGGAATGGGTTGGTAACCCTTCCAAGGTTGGTTTTCCTGCCACTGTGTGCTGGGATAGAGTCTGACTCCTTCACAATGCTGAACTAGATTAAGCAGGTAAACAGAAAATGAATGAATGCATGATACTGAAAAGTGTAACAGTAAATATAGCAATAATACAGCAAGTTTCAGTGTCAATGAATCATTTTTAAGTTATTTACCACATACAAGCCTACAACACCTTTATTGTATACTTTCGGTTCACACCCATACCTCCCTTGGCATGCAGAACTTTTTTGTGTCTGTCTTCTTTAACTAAATGACTTAGTAATTAATAATTGGCAGTCAGGAAAAAGCAAGGACTTATTAACAAAATGACAATAAGATTGTTAGTCTAAAATGTCCTGCTGTGGAGAAATTAATATTTGCTTGCCACATATTATTTATATTTCCAAATTTATATTCATATTTTCATAACTGAGAGACCAACATTTTATTGAGGTATATGGTGTGAAACACCAATGTGGGAAACAGGACAGTTCATTTAAAATGCTTGTTTATATCACACTATACTGGAAATATTGCTAATTGTTTACTCATAATTATGAAAATAAGCAATATTTGCAGATGTACTTAAAAACTGCTGCATGACATTAGGTGAAATTTAAATGTTGTTGAAGTAAACTGTCTTTGATATTTGAAATGTAAGTTGCACATCTTCAGAGATAGCCAGTATTATTATTATTGCTAATTATACTATTACATACATGTTTTCATATTTATGTAAACATCTCAATAAACATGCACTTCTAGAGGAATTTCTTGTTGTTATTTGAAAGCTTATTTCTGATTAACAAAAAAGTTCTAACGATATATGTCTAGGTTGCATAATTTTCAAGATATGAGCATTTGTTTGTGAAAGTTTAGAAAAATATAATTTGGGATTTGTGTTGCATTATATTACAGTATTTATGGAAGAGAATGAATGAACTATTCTCACTGTAAAGACTATTCCTTACTGATATTGCTATTTGCACAGTTTTAATAGCTTTTATTGTTTCACAAAATATATACATTTGCTTTTCTTATGCTTTTTAAGTTTGTTTTTCAGAAAATGGTCTGGAATGCAAGATATGTATAGGCTGCTAGAGGAGTTACATTCTACACCATTTAGCTGTTAATGAGCTATATGCAATGCTGTTAATACAGGAGTAGAAACTGACACAGAAGGCAACCATTAGGTTTAGAAAAGGAAGTTGCTGGGTGAGTGGTAAATAAAAAAATCTAGATGACAGTTCATCTAGAAAAAGCTGTTAAGTGATAACATTTACTGACCTAATGTTCATAGGTAATCACTACGCTAACAACTCCAGGAGGCCCTTTGTAAGCCTAGCCATGCTTTCCAAATGCATCTCACAAGTTTTGACTTGATTATTTTAAGAGGTATATGTACGTTTTGGCACGGGTGATTAAGCTATTACAGGCTGCATCTGATTAAGATACTGATAGAAGTAACAGAAAGAAGGAAAAGAAAACCAGAATAAGCAGAGAAGGTAGGAGGGCAATACAAAGCAAGGGCAAATAAGTAGAGAAGGTAGGAGGGCAATACAAAGCAAGGGCAACGTATGATAGAAAAACGCAAGTGGGTGCAGAGAATGTGCCAGATTCACATACTATTAGTTTAGGTAGATATTGGTTTAAGTAGATGGATTGCAAGGAGAAAATGTTTAGGTCTCTCAGTGTAAATAAAGGGGGGGGGGTACAGAAAGAAGTAAATCAAGTACAGTTTGAAAAATAGCATGACCAGTAAGGCAGGTTTCATGAAAAGGGAAAATTATTAAGGTGAGAAGATGTAGGCAGGTATGTAAATGGCAAATGATCACTTGTGCATTCTCATTTCAAGCTAGTCACTGTAAGTAGTGCAATTGCTGTGGATGATCCAAGACAGCAGGGAGACATCGTTTGGTACCCTTGTCCCTTATGGACAGAGAGAGCATGTAGTACTTGCTCTAGGCTTTAGGTTATTCATACTTACTGTACAAAAGTTTTTCACAGAATGTTAAAGAATTATCTCACTCTGTTACACAAGACTTCTACAAAACAACAAGGGCTTTGTTCCTAAGCTACAAAGGCTAGAAACTCAGTGAGAATGCATGGCTAGGCTGAACAAAAATCCCAACAGCTCAATAGCCTGGTAAGCTCCTATGAGCCTTTGATTTATGCTGACTGTTGTGATAGAAGATCAATAGACAGGAATTCTTGAATTTAGAAATGAAACGTGAACAGTGTATCTCCTTGGGTATTATGTGCTTTTGGCAACAGTAGAATAAGCAAAGTGAGAACGGCATGTCAATGCATACAATATCTTATATGCCACTATTAATTGGACTATAATAATTTTTGTTCAGTGTTTATGCAATCCAGCAGACTTTAGACACTTTACACAATGGCAGTAATGTGCAATTCAAGGGGATTTGCAGCAGATCTTGTGATGTTCTTTGTATAATGCTGATCTCTCACTGAAGTATTGGGGTTCTGTACCCATAGGGTTACCACCTGTCCCATTTTGCGAGGGACAGTCTCTCTTTGGGCAGTTCTGTCCTGCAAATAAATTGAAAATATGGCAAATGTCCAGAGATTTTAGGATAAAAATATTTCCTATATTTTCTGTAATAGTTGCATAAAACAGTTATTTTGTATCTGAAACACCTAAATATTATAATAAACAGAATAAGCAACTCAAATGCTACAAAAATAAGTTTTTATTCTGGCAAAAAAGTGAATTTCTGTCCTTTGTACTGGCTGTGGGTATGTTTTGCCCTGCAAAATCTGACGTTTCTACAAAAAATGTCCCACTTTGGGCATTTGAAAAGGTGGCAACCCTATGTACCCAAGCATATTCTCTCTTTAGTTGATGTCCCAAAGTACTCCAGTTCTTTATTGGTCCTTATTACTAATCTGACTCTAAAAAAGTAGGGTGGGAAAAGAGTGAAGTTCATCCATGCATACAGATGATAAAGAACTGCTGAAAAGCAAGCATGGTAATTGGCAGATATCATTTATCCTTGAAATGCCTGGCTGCCTGATATTAGTAAGTGTTCTTTGTGCGGTTCATAAACAAAGCATTAGCAGAAAATCTTTTGTGGCCTTGTTTATAACTGAGCCATTTCAATGAACATGATTGTCAGTGCTGTATTTTCTAGGAAGGATACTACCTGGAAGTATTTTACAAGGTGGCTTTAGTACAGAGACGATTCTTAGAAAAACATGCCTAGTATAGATCCCTGTAATCACATTTGTTCAGTGTAAAGGTAGTTCTGAATTTTTAAAAACAAAGCTAAAAATCTTGTATACAGGAAGTATACTTCAGGAAGTTTAATTCATTAATAGCATTATGCAGACAAAATGCAGTTTAGCATTATGATATTATTATGGTAATGCTGATCTACTGCTTTGTTCCAGGGTGCTTTTCTATTTAAAAGCATGATAGTGTTTACTTGCTGAGAAATAAATCCTGTCCCATTTTGTATGATCTTTTATACACACACACCACACGTATAACATATATATCTATATCTATATAAAAAACGGTCCGGTCCACATCCGAATACACTTTATTTATAGACAAAACAACAAACCATATATGTGCGTGTGTGTGTGTGTGTGTGTGTGTGTGTGTGTGTGTGTGTGTGTGTGTGTGTGTGTGTGTGTGTGTGTGAACTTATGATGATCAAAACACCAGCACCCAATGTCAATAACATCAACCACAAAAGGTCAACAATGAAAACGTTGACAGTCCGCTGTGCATCCATGAGGAAAATCCTCTCTGCATGCAAATGAAAACTTTACTGCAGACTCACCCCCACTGATAATTATTTATATACAATCCCTGGGGAAGGGACATATTCCCCAAGCCTGGAAATTGTTGATATCGCACAACTGTTGATCATCGGTTTTGTTGACCAAAGTGGGTCGACCAAAAAGATGTTGACCTCTGAGAGATTTAGTGTTACCAAACACACACACATGATCTGTTTAACTGAAAACCCTTAACATTGATGAAACTTTTCATTGAGTTGCAAACCATCAGAAAAACTACCTCCAACTATCCTAACCTTCCCAACTTCTATAACCCTCCCACAACCCAGTCCTACTAAACTACATAGCTATCCTATAACCCTGACTCTTATCCTAAAACTCCCCCCAATCCTAAACATAAATTCTTCAACTGTTCCCTAACCCCTAACCTAAGACTCCCCTACTGCTCTCTAACCCTAAACTCCATGACTGCACCCTAACCCTCAGACTCACCTAAACTCCCTAAAGCTAAACTCCTCAAGTGCTCTCTAACCCTAAAACTCTCTTCCTGCTCATTAAACCTAAACTCCTTGCTCACTCCCTAACCCTAAGACTCCCCTCCTGCTCCCTAAACTTAACAATCCTACTTCTAAACCTTAATCTCCCCACTCCCTGACCCTAGCCAGAAATCCCCACTTAGTAGTATAAGCGAATGGCAAATACCCATTCATTTACACTATTAACTGATAACAAGTGCATTGTGATGAACACATACAATTCAACAACCAACACAGTAGGATGTGAACTATTACAGTTCAATAAAAATGCTGCAAAAATTCCCCTTTGATAAAATTTCATTCAAAGAAATGAAACATATATATATATATATATATATATATATATATATATATATATATATATCTACATAAATACATACATACACAATGGCTGTTAATTATATGTACTAACTCCAAGACTACACAACAGCAGGGTAAGGGAAAATTCCCAGACAACACTATTTCACAATCTCACATGGAAAGCAGCCAAAAGGCTAAAAAAACAAGCCAATAAGAGCATTCACTCTTATGAACATTCATTCTTACAGACTGCAACACTACATTAATCTCTTTCTGTGTGTGTGTGTATATATATATATATATATATATATATATATATATATATATATATTAATGGATCCCTATCATATGATAGAAACCTCATCTGACTAAAACTCATTTGACTGAGACCACAAGACTGAAATTTCAAAAGACTGAAAAGCCACTTGACTGAAACCCATAATATTTAGTTTCAACATACTAAATTTTAAAATGGACCATATAAAACCAGAATAGGTGGGGAGCTATTCCACCTCCCCCCTAACTATATATACTAGGATTGCACTACAGTGGGGAAAAGGGCATAGTAGTGGCAGCATGTAGACTACTGTAAGGTAAGTGAAAGGTATATGCCCTTTATTAATTTAATTTATTTAAAAGCATTCAAGTTTTTCATCCTGTCTAATGTAGCTTCATAGTTTGAATTTATGGGAACAGTATATGCAGAATAAAATCCAAAGGAGCAATGAGGTTTAAGAAAATGAAAGAACTGAGCAATTGATGTATGATAATTGTTAAAAAGAAAACATGTATGTATAATGCAGGAAAATAATGACAAATGGTACTATAGTTTGCTTTATTTTCTGTTACTGTATGCATACTTACGTCATTTGTTTAAGTGTAAGAATTTAATAAAGATGTGTAATAAAGGGTTGTATTGCTAGCTAAAATAGCAGAGGTGAGAAGTGATACCCCTGCTTAGTTTCTATTCTGATATATGCTCCACTGTTACTATATAAACAGCTTACTAAATTTTAAAACATTTTTTCCAAACCAAATAATTCTAATATTTGAAACCAATATTTTCAATTTAAAGAATCAAAATATTTTTATGTATCCAAACTAATGACTAATAGGCTGCCTATTAATTACTGCACAATCAAAGCAAATATTCATTTATTATCTTTCATTTGCCTTCTAATTATGATCATTGTTTGATCTTCACCTATAAAAATGGTAGCATCAGTTTTAAACAATCAACCAGTAGCATGCTAATGGAAATATTCACTGTTATCAGTTTCCAAATTATAAATAACAGAAATGAAGAGGAAACAGCTGGTTAAGTACAAGAAAACAATACAGAAATGAATGAATCCAGTCAAGTGACTATACAACACAGCACTTCAAATACCAGCAAAGAAAATAAAAGTAAGTAATCAAAACTTGTTTGAACGCTAGTGCAAAAAGGCAAAAAACAGTTAAATCAAGAGAAATAAGTAGATTTAGCACAGGGTAGCAACATAGCAACACAGCAATTAAATAATTCAGTCAGATGATTGAATACAATACCTCAATTTCAGCAAGGAAAACAAAATGAAATAAGCAAAACTTGATTAAATAACTCTAAAAACCAAAGAAATCAATAGATGAAATAAGTCGTCTACCATTTTGAGCTCCATAATTTCCATACATCATGTGATTTATTTGCATTGAGTTTCTCATTTCCTTGTAATAATGCAGTCACTACCATGTTTTGCTTACAGTCATATTTTGAACCTTGTATGATAGTGTTGTATCTCTTAATCTCATACACCTTGCATGTTGCCAAGCTGTACTGTACAGTTCATTAATATGTCTATAAATCTTGGACACAGCCTCTATTTCTGTCATATTTTTTATATTTATAGATAAAACAACCTGAAACTTTAACCAATACTATAGGTTTGAGCTAGGCCATTGTGATGATATGGTCATGTGCCAGCATAGCCAGCTGGTGTTTTGTAAAGAATATGTCATTTGAATATCAAAATAATTAATACATGATGCTTGTGTTACAAATGTATTAGAACTGTATGTCATTTGTATATCAAACTGATTTTGTACAGATACTTGTGCTGAAAATGTATTTGTGAGCTTTGCTTATGTTGAACTGTAGCAACAGTGCCCTGCTGAAATGAAGAGAAATGTACATTTATTATTTATTTTTATTTCAAATTTGTTGACTGGCTTAGTCCAACTGATCAAAAAGCCCTTTTTTCAGTAGAGGCCTGGGGAGAAAAGCTCCACAATTAGTACAAACAACTACTATAACAAATCCAAAGTGTATAATCAAAACTGATAACTAGTATAACAAATTCAATGTGTACACACAAACAGTCTAAACAAATACTAAGTGGAAATATCTGTATATCAGAAATTATATACAGGCATACACCATGGCATTTTGACTGGTACAGTCATGTACATGTATTTTTGTAGTTGAATTAAATGTATATGCTTTAATAGAGGATACTGACACTGCAGATGTTAACTTTAAGAAAAATAAAGGAAATATAAATGAGCTGTTAAGCAATTAAAAGGTACCCCACAGTGCTGAATAGGACTGAAGTCAGTGCGCCTGGGGAAGATCCTTTGTCCATTAGCTCAGTGAAAAGAGGGGAGACCCCAGGCACCAGTTTTTGGACTGGGTCCAACTGGTGAACGAATGGATAATTCTGGTGCTGCAGCAACTAATGACAGTTGTGAAAATATTTTTTCAAATTTAAATAAACATATGAGAGTTTTACTTAACAATGTATGGCACTATAAGCTCTTCCTTACCTTAAAGGAATACTTAAAGGAATAACCCCATGGGGGCTGAGGATACATACACAATCTTTGGTGAATTCCCCCGATGAACTCTTGCTCAAACAATGGAGTGAGGTTCAACAAGAAACATCTCTCAAATTTGTTGAAATATTGGCTAATTGCCACAATAGAATCATAGAACAAGAAATCTCATATATTACTTTGCTTAGTGAACAGGCCAAGGAATTTGAGGGTCAGACTATTTACACTGACAGTATCAAAAATTTGAGCAAGGAATTGCTCACTTTAGAATCCCAGTTGAAAGAAAGGAAAAAGAAAAAGTTTCACAGGGATCTTGATGATTATACTAAAGGTGACCCTTTTCATTTTGAAAAGAAAGCCAAACATGCCCGTTTCATTACCCATAACTGGACCACCCCCAAAAGGAAACGGACAAAATCTATTCTTAAAAACGGCACATCTTCAAACACAAATACTGATACTTCAGCTGATGATTATTCCTCTTCTGGTCCAGATACTGACTCAGGGGGTGCCACAGGATCACCAGCATTAAAAAGAAGCAACTCTACAATCACGCAGGGTTTACACGTAGGAGGAGGGGGGGCAGAAAACATAAAGGATGAAGACAATATGGAAACTCTATTGCAAATGTTTGTGACAAAGTGAATAATGTTAACATCACCAACATTTCATCACATGTTCTCTCCTCCTCTGAAATTGAGATCTTGAATAAAGGATTATCTTTCATCCCTGGCTTTTTTGTTTCAGAAGAAAGTTTTGCTCAGGATATTATTTCATTTTGTAGAACGCTTAATTTAAAACTATTTTTTGAGGATCAACAACCATCAAAGATCTTTGATGAATTCAAATACCACAGATCTTCTTTCATGCCACCTATGAATCACCATGTTTCAACAAGCTATGTTAAAAAAACTTAATTTCCATTCAAGATCTATTCCGCCCTCATCAAATAATGTGTCTAAAACATGTATGGAGAATATCACTAATCTAGCCAACAATCATGAGTTGGTTATTATTGGTGCTGATAAAGGAGGTTCAATTGTTGTTCAGGATATCTCACAATATGATCATGAAGCATTCAGCCAGTTATCTAATGCACATTATTATTCTGAATTATCCATGGATCCCACACCTATTTTTAAAAAACAGATAGATTCTTTTCTGATATCAGCTGTTGAAGAGGGGATCATTACGAAAAATATACAGTTCCAACTTACCATTACCAATCCCTGCCCACAATACATATACTTTCTACCTAAAATTCATAAAGATCTTCACAACCCCGAAGGAAGACCCATTGTTTCTGGCAAAAATTCATTAACCGAGCCACTTTCTTTGTTTTTGACTAAACATTTACAGCCTCTTTTACAATGTGTCCGAGCTAGGATCAGGGACACTACTGAATTTCTTCAAATAATTTCAGACACACAACTTGAGCCAGATTGGTTACTATGCACCTTAGACGTCAAATCATTATATACGAACATTCCACAGTGGGCCGGTTTGGAAGCTTTGGAATTTTGGCTCAATAAGACAGAACTATATAGGCCAGGTTTTAATACTCTTTTGTTGTGTCTGACAGAACATGTACTGACTAAGAATGTGTTTTTCTATAAGGGAAAGTGTTATTTGCAAACAAAGGGGACAGCCATGGGGGCTTCTTTTGCACCCATATACACGGATTTATTCATGGCGTATTTTGAAGAACAGGTCATTTATGACAGATCTCACAATATTTATATTGATGAGATGGACATTTGGCGTAGGTATCTAGATTATTGCTGGTTGGTATGGAGGTCAGCTAGTGAATATCTCTCAGAATTTATAACTTATTTGAATGATAATAAATGGGGAATCGAATTTTCTGTCAGCTTTGATAAAAATAAAATGATTTTTTTAGATGTTTTGGTTTGCCGCACATCAGATCATACGCTGTCTACAGAAATTCACCGAAATTTCCCCGAAAATAATTCACTACTCCATGCCTCCAGCTTCCATCCCCCACACATTTGCAAAAACATTCCCAAATCTCAGTTCATGCGTATCAAACGCATTTGTTCTGATCAAGACACATAAACACGTTTCAAGGATGATCTTGTACATAGATTTCACGATTGTGGATATAAATTGGGTCATCTTGTACATACCAAGCACATTGTTGACAGCATGAAACATGAAGAGTCATTACAATACAAGATCAGTCATAAATCCAACTGCGAACCTCCCAGATTCATCAACACTTATAGACGTAACACCAATAAATTGATTAATATGGTCCAACAAAATTGGAATATATTAACATGTGAACCCAGACTTCAGGAAATCCTTGGTGACAGATGTTCATTTTCTTTTCGTAAGGGTAAAATTTATCTGCTTTCTTTAATCATTTTAAACACTGCGATGCCAAAACCACTCAGACTATACAGACTACATTATCAGGTGAACCTTTATTTGGATGTTTTCCTTGCAGACATTGCACATACTGTACCAAGTTACTTAAAACTAAAAGTTTTACCAGTCACAATACCCCTGAGGTATTTAATATTAAATTCTTTGCTAATCGCTCCTCTGACTGGGTCATTTACTTGGCTAAGTGCTCTTGTTCTGCATTTTATGTTGGTCAAACCTCTAGACCATTGAAACTATGCATATCTGAGCATCTCAGCGACATCAGGAACAAGAGGGAAATGAATGCTCTATATAAACATTCTTTAAATCATCATAATGCATGTTTCAGTGTCATCATTATTGATAAAATTTTGAGATCTAGAAATAATAAATTTGGTTGGCATGAGTTATTGAATACAATGGAGAAAAAATGGATTATTAAACTTGGTGGGCTCTTTAAGCCTGGTCTCAATGAACATTTGTAATGAATCACATGATTCAAGGAAATTCTTATATATAGGTTCTTTTTCTGTATATATTCAAACACTGATGAAGGCTCTGTAAAATAATTGCCAAAACTGGTCTGTTTAATTGAACCTAATACTTTTATTAAAGTATTTTCCATTATTTTTATGTTCCTTGTTTGCTGGTCCATTTTTTGGTTTATGTACTTGCTCTTTAGGACCCTGCAGCTGCCGTACTCACAGAGGCTGCTTCATTCTCGAGACCCCAGGCACTGCCATAAACATTTGGATATGTATTGTGGCCATCTGTGCTAACTTCCTGTCTCAACTTTAAAAGGGAATACCGTGAGAAACTAGAATCAGGTAACCAGATGAGGTCATTCTGCCAGCCCTCTTAGGATTATAGGAGATTACTAGGGTACTGGCCCTGGGACCCTTACAAACCTAGCCAAGAGTTTATCCCCCCAAAATAAACCTCAATCAGCACCTATTGCCCTGTGAATGAGGGACACAAGTGGAACCCCTGGGACAAATTTGTGGTTTCCCATCCACTCATCAAGGTTGCGCTTGAAGAGGGTTAGCGATATACTTTGTTTGACATGTATGAGGAGTCTATTCCAGAGACAGGACAGCCTCTAGGAGACAAACCTGTCTCTCCAGCAGGTTTTTATATGTCACACATGAGATTAAGGCCTTTCAATCAGGTAATGCGCTAGGAGTTAGACTTACAGATATGGAGCATCTCTAGTAGTGCAGGGTCTGAGACTGCCTTGTGGGTGAGACACAGTTCAGCTCTGAGCAATCTGTATGATACCAAGTAAAGTGATAGTAATTTGAGCCTGTCTACATAGGACAGGTGTTGGAGGCCATGGATTCACTCTGTGAGGTATTTTTGTGGCCTTTCCAGTTGGTGCAGGTGTTTGGAGAGGTACATACATGGCATTGTACTCAATTATTAGCCTAATGAGGGAAGAATATAGAGAGGTAATAACCTTTTTCCTGGATGCAATCCCTTTACTTATGAGATGAACCATGTAAATGTCTTTTCTGACCACTGCCGCTACATGATGGTCGAATGTGAGATTGTTGTTAACCTGTGTTCCCAGGTCTCTCACCACAGGTTGTGTACTTAGGGGGTTGCCATTGATGTGGTAATCAGTAGGAGCCATGTTTTTGCTGAATGGTATAATAATACTTTTTTTGCATTTAACTTAAGGCCATTACTTTGGCAGTAGTCATTTTTTGCTGTGAGACCCTCTTGTAGCATGTTAACATCATTTAGGGAGTCAATGACAGCACCCAACTTACAGTCCTCCACAAACTTGGTCAGCCACAGCCCTTTTGTCTTTGCTTGGAGAAGTAGATGCCAAACAGTACAGGTTCCAGGACAGATCCCTGGGGAACACCACTAGTGACAGGTCTGCTGTGGGAGGTGAAGGCACTTATTTTTAGCTTGAGGGTCCTATCATTGAGCCAGTTGGCCACCCACCTGATGAGATAGGGATTTATGCCAAGTTGTGTTAGATTTTCAATGATGCCTGAGTGGAGGATTGTGTCAAAGGCTTTGGCCAAGTCAAATTAAGCTATATGTTCTGGCTTTCCCTCATCCAGTGCCTTGGTGACAGTCTCAAAAAAGTCAACCAGATTCAATATGAAGATCTGCCCTTGACAAATCTGAACTGGTTGTCGTCAAGTGCTTGGAGTTGCCTTTGTCCTTGCTTATGATGTCCATAATAATACACTCCATGGCCTTACAGATCAGACTTGTGAAGCTAATGGGGCGATAGTGTCCAGGGTGAGTAGTGGCACCACCTTTGGCCAAAGGGATGACAATGGCAGTTCTCCATTCTGCTGGAATGAAGCTTGTACTTAGGCTATGGTTAAACAGGGTGCTTAATGACAAGGCTAGTTCTTGCTGGAGATGGTGCAGAATACAACCTGGGATACTATCACGTTCCATGGAAGCTGTGTTCTTTGCCTTGGATAGGGCCTAAAACACTTGATCTATGGAGATGTGAGTTACGGGACAAGTATTGGGGATGCTGAATGGACCTTTGGGGGGATGGCGGGGTGAAGTTTGCACCAAACCTGTCTGCTAGCTGATTGGCTAAGTCAACAAGATCAGTGTAAGTGGTACAGTTAAAAACTAAATCAGAACAAACCTGATGTAACTGAAAAGGGCTTTGTGGTTAACCTTTGTTTCAGAGGCTAGTTTTGATTCATTTTTGGCTTTGGAGATTTTCACTAGTGATTTAATTTGCTTGTTGAGGGTAAGCAGAGAGTTTTTCGAATTGGAAATGTGTGCCTTTTTACCCTTGGACAACAGTTTCTTCCTTTTGTTGTAAAGCCTGTTTTTAGAGGATGTCCACTGGATAGGTTTGTGTTTCCTTAAGGAGCAGTTTTTAGTTCTGTTGGGTATGGCTGAGTCCATGCAATTATATAGGTGCTTGTATACTGTACTAGCATACTGTTCAGTATATTTCTCTGCATTTTCTGAGGGGGTGGTGGTGGTGGTGTGAAGCTACTGATACCCTTTCTTAGAAGGCTGTAGTCAGCTTTTGAGAAGTTTTTTTAACCTGGTTATGGCTGGGGGGGGGGGTGGATGGGATAGACACTTCGAATGAGACAGACCAATGGTCTGATCTGACCAAGGAAGAACGTACTATGGGGGTGGAGCAGAGGTTGCTCATGTTGGTGAGAACCAAGTCTAGAATGTTATCTCTCCTTGTGGGGGATGAGATAAACTGGTCTAGTGCATTAGAATTGATGAAGTCAAGGAATCTTTGGGTGAGTGATTTAGAGCAGGAATAGTTCACTCAGTCTATGGTGGGGTAGTTGAAGTCACCAAGGATCAAGGTGTTAGGGGAGGTACCTTGATTTAGTCAAGTAGGTCCAGTTAGCAGGAGTGGGTGTCCTGAGTCATGGAGGGGGGGGGACTATAGCTAGCTGTAACTTGGATGGGTGTCTTGCCAATTGTCAGTTGCACCTGGAGTAGTTCTAGTCCATCATTCTGGCAAATCAGTCTGGAGGTGTGCTTGTCTTTAATGAAAATAGATATTCCACCACCATTAGTCTTCCCAGCCTCATCTTGGGGTCAGAATGTGTGGAATGAGGTATAGCCTGGCAAGGCAGGGGTGCTCTCAGCAGCCTTGAACCAAGTTTCCATGACTGCACAGATGTCGGCATCTTCCAGTGCAAGGAGATTCTCCAGTGAGTGCATTTTCAGTTAAGGCTCCTAGCATTAACCAGCATGACCTTCAATTTGCTTTTTGACATATCTTTTATGTTGGAAGATTTGTCTTTAGGACATTGCCTAAAAAAGGCACAATGGTGGATGCAAGTGCCTTGGCCAGAATCCGGAATCCCAGGGATAAGTGAAGGCCATCTCTTGCAAAGCATCAATGCCTGTCAACCATGTCATCCCAGGTGGAAAGATACTGGATCCCCTTGGAATAACACCAGAAACTAAGCTGATTGTTGAAGTCAATTATTTTTTGTTGGTATTGTGGTATCATTCTTGGTGAAGGTAGGATGCTGCTTAGAACTAGGGTCATACCTGCCTGGGACACATACTCTGACAGCTCAACCATGTATCTCTTCATATAGTCCAGGGTGGTACATCTCTAGTCATTCACACCAACATGAGCAATGACAGAGTCATACTTGTACCTTTTGTGAAGAGACTTAAGTGTGTGCATAATGTGGTGGATTCTGGCACCTGACAGACAGCTGACAATGATCTTCTCCTTGTCAAGCCTAGTGAGGGGGACATTGGTGTGTCTCACAACTGAGTCACCAATGACTAGTATGTTTGGTTTACTGTTGTGCCTTATGTGCTTTGTGAATTTATTGTTATGCTTTATGGGCTGTGTTTGTGAGACACTGGTGTGTTGCCTGCTGTCTTTGATGTGTTTGGTATTGTGTGTGGAATGTTTGTCAGTGTGTTTTGGAGGTCTCTGCTATTTAGGTAAGGTTTTATTGAAGACCTCTGCATAGGTGTGTATATGTTGTGCTTGGCTATGTGATGTAGGTGGTGTGGTGTTTGTACTGGCAATCTCCTGTTTGTCAGGAGGACCGACTGTGGCACAAGAGAGCATGGATTCCAGGTAACTGATATAGATGCATTTATTGCAAGTAGAAGAATTATGTGCTAGGAGAAGAGGGTTGTCAGTGAACATGAGGCAGTTGCTACACTGTCTCAGTATGCCCATGTTGACCAGGCTGGCAGGAAAAACTGATGGGAATTGTCCAGACATAGTGTTCTGAAAATTGGATGGACGTATGGAGAGAGGGTGTTGATAAGGGTTTGTTCACAAGAATGTAGACCATAAAAACCTTCTTAAATGTAAAATAACTGGATTGAAGCCCAAGTGCTAAAACCAAAACTAAGAGGGTTAGAATAACAGACAAATTTAATTAGGCTACTAACAAGCAGTAATATATACAGCAGAATAAAAACACTTCAACAAGCAGCGAGGCAAAATAAGGTAATAAAGTAGGAAGAACAGAATTACAGTAAAAGCAGCTGAATAAAGTATATATTTTTTAACAGAGAGGGAAGAAACAGAAAATTATTTAAGATTAAGAAACTAAGGGGGTTGGCCTTCCCAAATGCTCTTTTTGTACACAGTAGAATGAGCTGATGCTATGGGACTGGGAGAAGTGTCCAAAATCAAATTTACAACAGGGGTGGGCAATTCCAAAGCCACCAAGTTTAAGAATACAACAACACTTGGGCAAGAGGGTGGGAGAAAAACAAAATGCAGACACAGAGAGAAGCAATCCCAAGCAATTAAATAAAGGCATCACAGTTTTGTTAACTATCACAAAAACAGAAAAAAAATACACAAACAGAGACCGACAATATCAAGCAAATAAATAAATGCAGCACAGTTTTGTTAACTATCACTGAAACAGATTAAGTGCAAAAAAAAGTATACTTATAGAAGCTTTCTATATCTAGATGGCTATCGAATCAATCACAGCCAGGCCATAAGGAGCAGCTAAGATACTTTTACAGTCTCACAGAAATGTAACCCCTTATACCAGTAGTATAAAGGAAAACTTAAGAGCCTCAGGGAATCAGAAAACACAAAAAGCTCTGCTCACACATTCGACAGGCTGGCTTCAACAGAAAGTAAACCAACCCCCACTATGAAACCAGCTGAACAGAATCCAGACAGCCACCAGAAATATCAAGCAAATAAATCAATGCAGTGCAGTTTTGCATACTATCAGTAAAACAGAAAAACAAAATGCAGACACAGAGACCGGCAATATCAAGCAAATAAATAAATGCAGCACAGTTTTGTTAACTATCACTGAAGCAGATTAAGTGCAAAGTTATATTTTAGATATTACAAAAGAAATCTTGGAGTACTGAATATTATGTTTTGGGGAACCTGACTAGAAAGACCCTCACCCACAGCATCTTGACTTGTGATACTAAGTAACTTAACTGGGGAAGAGTGATTCTCTTAAGATTCAATCAGGAGTATAGTGAAGCTTAGTTCAGAGAGCAATTTTCTTTATTTGCATGAGTCGGTCTATCAATGTTAATTTTAAAAGATTCTGTGATTTGAACTCTGTGGTTTACTGTAAATATATATTCAATATTTTCATGATCTTTTATTGTTTATTATTAAATATAATTAAAACTTTTATTGTGGCTGGTCTCTGTAAAAAGTATCTAACCTTTGAGGGTATTTATTTGGTGACACTGTGTGGGCCACTACAGAAGGTCTAGCCATCTTGGTCAACTACTACCATTTCTATTAGTATTAATATTACATGGTATAATTGGAAATCCTTTGTTAAGGGCCGTAGAGTAGTTGATTGTGGAGTGTCTGGTGGTGGTGATAACTACCTTATAGTCTGGGCAGAAGGGGGCATAGCTAGTAAATCTGTGCCAGCCTTTCCCAGGTGTGGGTGTGTATGTGTGTGTATGTGTGAAAATTAAATCTTAAAGAGTGTGTGTGTCATCTACTTGGGGCAGGGACATGAAGCACTGGGTTCACAGAGAGGGTGCTGGAGGACTTGGCTTGGACAATCAGCTGAGGATCTAACCCTCCAGCTGTACCAGTAGGGAGTCTAATGGGGAACCTGGAGGGAGACAGATATAGATAAATCCAGATCCTGGGCTGAGTGTGCTCCCTGTGTGCTCTTAAGGGAAATTATACTTGATGGAGAGAGCTCTGCATCTGAAAATATTGAGTGTATCCATTTCTATTCCAAGTGTGCATACCTCTCCAGTGTCAGTAATGAGGATTTGGGTTCCTTGATTACTGGCCCAATGTGGGGACGTCACATACTGGTAGCCATCACAGCCATGTTTACTCCTTTAGACAGTTAAACAATACAGTAATGCGTGTCTCCCCAGGTTCATCATTTTCCCCCCACATCAGAACCTTAACAATAGACAAGAAGGAAGTTAAAGAGATAGCAATAAATTTATTTTTTAAGACATAGACATTTATATATACAATTTTAAATCATTTCAAGGTTGTGTTTTTATAGTTTTAATTTGTAGGATTGAGAATAGATACCTACAAGTAAATATTTAATGCCCATGACATTTTACTGTCAACAATGTTTAAGAACTTCCTGAATTTATGACAATATTTCATATGGACAACATGAATTCATTAGTATGAACTCAGAAAGAATTTACATATTATTCCCTATGGTAAAACAACTGGGCTAGGCCAGACAGAAATTATATTTTACATGAACATGTGCATTTAATTGTAAGCTTTAACACATATCCAATAATTATTTCAGATCATGCTCTAATATGAAATAAGATAAAAATGCAAGGTAATGAAGTACAACTGATACACTGAAGTTTCCCCACCTACCCATTCAAAGAAAGAGATTTAAGGAATGGGTAGTGGAAATTATTCAACAGTTATTAGGGAAGATAGAAATTTCTTCAGAAATTATAGCTAATGAATAGGATAAGACAAAAGTGGAGTTTAAAAATAGTGTAGAAATAAAACAATAAGAGAGCTGGTTAATAAGTAACAAGAATTATTTAGAGGGGCTGACAAAGGTTAAAGTATTGCAGAATGAGGGGGATCTCATAGAACAAGAAGTGTCACAAATACAGAGTGCTAAAGAAAAAAATAAGGCAGTATATATGCATGAGCTTAGAAAGACTGCTGTTAAGCAAGTGTTTTTTGATAATAACTCCAGATTACAGAAACGTTTAATCCAATGACTTAGGCAACAAAAAGTTATGAGAACTTGTATTAAGCAGATGAATGTGGAAACAAAGAAAAAGCACAAATGGGAATATTTATGGAAGACTTGGCTATGCCAAGGTTAGAAGTAGATGGGGCTCAAAAGTTAACAGTTAAGACAGGAGGAGATGAGATAAAAACAGTGATATATAATCAATATTCAGGAAAGTTTCCAGGAATAGGTGGTATTCCTGTGGAAATTTGGAAGCTAGGAGGGAAGAAAGTGATAAAGATCTGGAATGTTTTGTTTAACAGTATTTTCAAAGGAGGGGAAGCACCCATATCCTGGAAGAAAGCTGTTTTGGCTGTAATACCTAAAGGCAGTAAAGATCTATCAAACCCAGCTTCATATAGACCATTTCAATTTTAAATCATGATAACAAAATGTGTATGTCAATTATAGCTGATAAAGATGTTGCCAAAATTGATAGATATGGATCAATGTGGTTTTGGAGGGAAGGCCAACATTTGATATTAATAGAACAATTATGATACAGAGTGAAGCAGAAAGTAAGACGATACAATTGTTATTGGTGGGTCTTGATGCAGAGAAAGCATTCAACAGAGTAAGCTGGGATTTTATGAGTAGGGCAATGGAAGCATTTGAATTCCCTAATACAGTTATAAAATTAATTATGAGGATATACGAGGGATCAGAGGCAAATATTAAATTGGGAGGGCTCCTCTCTGATAAGTTGTATCTGATTAGAGGAACCAACCTTTGTCATTTGACTTGAGTTATATTTAAACCCATTGTCAAATAAAATAAGGGGCTTAGAAATTTAAAATAGAATTGGCATGGTAATCAAGAAAAGTTGGCTTTGTTTGCAGATTATATTATCTTGTACCTGATAAAACCAGGAAAGGATATCTAAGTGCTGTGGAACTTTCTGAGACAGTCTCACGTCTTTTCAAGATATAATATTAATGAAGGCAAAACAAAGGCTATACCTGTAAACTATAGCTGTAAACTATGTAACACATAAATTGGTTCAGAAATACCCATATTTAGGGGGACATTATAAAATGAAGAATTTAGGAGCATGGGTTAAAAAATATTCTGTTATGGCAGCTAAGGGTATGTGGGAAGAGTGAAAACAAAAGAGAATACAAAACTGAGAAACTGGAAGCTCTTGTTTATGGATATGGATAGTAAGATACAAGCAGTGGAAATGTTTTAAGTCCTTTTAGTTTTATATACAGGTCAGGCATACTTTTATCAACTAGAAGAGACATTATGGACAGTAATTAATAAAGAGTTGAAGGATTTTTTCTGGGAGGGGATGAGGGCAATGGTCAACTGGGATAAGTTGATCCTTCCAATAGAACAAGGTGGTTTATGATTACCTGATTTTAAGGGATATTTTAGAGCTACACAATAAAGGCTCATATACATAACACAATCAGAAAGCTATAACTCAAAGCAGAGGGGAGTTGATGATGAAGCAAGAGGGGTATTCATAAAATAAGGAGAGAGTGGGATTTTGGATGCAGATTTTTAAGGAGAATAACAACAGCCATACAGAATATTATATTTATAAAGCAGCAGAAATTATTCTAAGAGCTAAGCCAACACAAAAATGGAGAAAGGAGATTATGCCAATAGGGATGACTACAATTACGAGTACAGAGAATAGGCAAGAGGGGATGGAATTTGCTGGAGAAAACTGGCAAAGAAACCAAGGTACTGAGCAAATAACTAGTGGGAGAGAGGTAATAGAATGGGAAGAGGCCAAGAAGACAGGACTGCAGGTTAGAGATCACCATCCCTATCACAGATTTATAGCAGAGTACACATGGAAACAATGGGGGGACATATGTATGGTTCCCAAATATGCAACAATGTCTGGAAGATTCAGGAGTTTTGTTTGGCAGTGTTTGCATAGGTACTTTATTATCCCAAGCAGACTCCAAACTAATTTTCTTCAGGTAGATGGCAAATGTAGGAGGTGTGATGAGGAAGAAAGAGGTAACTAGGAACATATGTTTTTGGAGTGAAATGAGCTGGCAGACTTTAAAATTTCCCTACAGAGTACTTAGTCAGAAATATTGGGTGAGCAAATGGTTGTAACTAAGGAAATTATTTTTTTTTTTGAACTGGGATACAGGATCTGAATTGCATAGGCATAGTAACGCCTTGTTAAGTTCAATTCAGGTAGCTGCCAATAAAAACATTCACTGGAAAATGGAAATCAAAGTCTAAAACAAGTGTATTTGAAGCAGTGAGTACTGTAACAGAAAAAAAACGGAAGTGGGTTCTTTAGAAAAAGGTAGGAACAAATTACATAGAAAAAATAGAAATGGAAATTCTGGGAAATATACATGCAGAATAATGTTTTGGAGGAAGAGTGCTGAGGTTTAAGGGAAGGCAAGAACTGACCGATTTATGTAATGTTGGATTGACGATAACTGTATGAATGAGAATACGTTAGAATAGTTTGTTTTCTTGTATATGAATGTATGCTTGCCTATGCCTTAAGTGATAATCCAATAAAGGTGTTAAAAGAAACAATGTCTTATTTTATTATTCTTACCATTCTATATTCTATGATACTGTAGACTTGGAAGAACTGTCATTGAATAAACTGGCCCATATGTGGAGCAAGAAAGATGAAATATATGTCAGGTAATGAGGGGACCCATAGGTGGAACTGAAATAGTACTTATATAAAAAGAGGAGGGAAACTGGAAGCAACATTGGTGTTTGTTTCTCACTACAGTATGATTGCAGAGGGGCATAGATTTGGGCTTGGGCCATGCAGTAACACAGGCAGAATTATAATTCCCAGACAAGGGTCTTTCCAAGAGAGTTATACAAGTGGGAATTCTGATTTCTAGACCAGCACCAGATTGTGTTCAAATTGAGCCCTATGCACAGTAATGGACTACCTCCAGCCCCCCCCCCCCACCACCACCACACACACACACACACACATAGCCATACTAATATACCTTACATGGCTGCCTGTCCTCAATTACCATTAAACACTTTACAAATCTGTCAGTGCATATACTTTCTTTTTTTTCATTTTTACAATGATCATAGCTATTTGGATTTAATTTAAAGCTGTATGTCACATTTTTTACAGCAAAAACACTGAAAGCCATTTTTAAACAAGAACGGTATCACACTGAAAACAGGCTTAGCATGAATAACAGTAAACCTCTTTTACCTTAAACTCACATTTATTGAAAATGCATCTGACAGCCCATTAAACTACAAGATGTGCTGGGACGCATAGTTAAATTGCATATACTGAGGCACTAATTAGCATCTATGTGAAGTGGGCAGAAATTCAACCGACAAATGTGCAATGCATTTGTTAATAGCTTGGGACAGCCCAGTAGATGTAAGTGCCTCTTTTCAGGGGTAGCCTGGGAGCACTGTCTGTTGGAGTGACTTGGTCAGTCATGTCGTAGACAAATGAAGGTTGTGAGAATCAAACCCTGATCTATATCAACAGCTCATAGACTTACTCATCTGTACTAAGCATCAGACAGATTGTCGTAGCACAACACAGTGTATTTCAAACATGTGCTGCAAAACAACAAGGTTAATTAAAATGTATTCACAGTTAAAATATTAACATTGAACTCACAGACTTCATGCTGTCCAGTTTATTCACAGCCAAATAATAAATGCAATGTCAACAGTCAACAAAACAAGGAAACCAAGAATCATACCCAAACAAACATGGCTAATATAATGATGTTCCTTTTTACTACAATAATTTCTTTCCTTTACACTATAACTACAGTGGGTTGCAGGAATCAGGTATATGTACAAGCGCGCGCGCACACACACACACACACACAGACACACACACACACACACAAAACCATCAAGTACACCATTTATGTGATACTGCTCACTGTACAGCAGTGGTTGGCAGTGCTTTGAAAAGATGCAAATGCTTAGATGGTAACGTATACCTATGTAACTACTTTTAGGACTGCAACATGTAACTTAGTGAGGCATTACACAGAGTTAAGCTTAGAGCAGCATGCTTGTGCATCTAACAACACTAATACCATATCTTAGCACTGTCTGACTGTAGTCCCTAACTCTAAAGACCACCTTAGGAGACCTCTGTATAATCCAGTTCTCAAACCATTATAGCATGCCCTAATACAGGTCCAGACAACATGGATATGCAATTTCCAGATGTCTCCATAGCCAGCTTGGTGGATATGGGCATCCTGAGACACTGTATCATCTGTTTCATTTTCACAGACAACTTTTTAAGCCTTAAAGAGACTAACACAGTATGTGAGAGATATACATACCCAATTTCCTCTCTTACAAACAAGGCTGTCAAGAACACACAAACAACATCCACCACACATAGGCTATCTTATGTTAATCCCTGTGCTCAGTGATTTCTAAAGCAGACAGTAAAAAACATCACCAAGCACCACAAATACACCTACTCCCAACAGACCCACAAGAAAGAAGCCCATAAGGCAGACAAACATTTTACCCAGGATTCTTGTCATAGGGGACTCCATTGTATGACACACAGATGCCCCACTCACCAGAACGGACAAGGAGAAGATAACGGTTAGTTACTTATCTGGAGTCAGGATCTGCCAGATTATGCACACACTAAAGTCAATGCACCACAGGCACCAGTATGATTCTATCACAGTCAATGTGAGTGTAAATGAGAAATACCTAAATGGACTATACAAAGAGATAATTAACGGATCTCTCTGAATATGTGTCTCAGACAGGTATGTGCCTTGCATTGAGCAGCACTCTACCTTCATCAAGGATGATGCCATAGTATGAACAAAAATGGTTGATTTTAACAATTGGCTTAATTTCTGATGTCATTCCAGGAGGATTTAATATTTGACAACATGGAAGGACATAGTTAATAGACCACATTGTTTTGCCAAGGATGGTGTGCACCTGTCACACCTGGGCTTCCAGATATTTGCTAAAATATTATCCAATCCCTTAGTACCATTTTTACCAAATTGACAAAATTATCAGCTTAGGAAATAAAACTCAAAGGAACCTAAAGGTATTATTGCTCAGTGCTAGGAGCCTCAACAATAAACTCCAGACCCTTCCAGCTCTCATTCCTCTGAAGAATGCAGACATCTGTGCTGTTACTAAGACATGGTTGTTTAAAGCTGCAAAAAGAACTCCAGCAATGCAAGTTTCAGTGCCTTCCACACATTTAGAACATCAGCTGTACAGACAGGAATTAAAGGTGGAGGTGTCTCAGTCTGCATTAGCAAGAGATATACCATTAGGTATGTTAAACAGGATGATGTCCTGGAGTTCATCCACATGCAAATCACTGTAAATAAAGTCCCTTACCATATTCTAGCAAGCTATATGCCACCATCTATGCCTCAAAAATCCTATAACTTGTACTTAGACCAGCTGGAGGAATCCGCCATCCAGCCACATACCCTATTCATGGGAGAATTCAACTACCCCTCTATAGACAGAGAAACATACACTGCCTCAACATAGAGGCACAATATTTCTTGGGCTCTATAATTAGAAATACCCTTAACCTGATAGTGCACCCTCCAGCCAGAAGTTCAAACATACTGGACCTTGGACTCACCAATACAGGACAGCACTGCACTTCCACCTCCCACCTGTGTCATGTCCTCACTGGTGAAGTCAGATCACAGAGCTGTCTCCTTTGAAATAAAAATCAACAAGGAAAACCCAGCAAAACCTGTAACATTTAAAAACTGTTCTAAAGCAAACTACATCCTATTAAGTGATAGTTTGTAAAAGTCAATTCTCCTCCAAACTCCAAGTCCATAGAACTTATGTGGAATTGTTCACAGAAACTCTGTACAACCATGTAAATTGCTGCATAGAGGATGCTGCACCTACAAGAAGCAAGTCCAAAACAAATCACACTGGTGGAATCCTAACTTCAACATGGTATATAGCAAAAGTAAAAAAAGTCATGGCCAAAATCAGAAAGAGCAACTCTCATAATGGCAAGAGCTTACTAATTAAACTAAACAGGAAACTAAGAGGACTAATTAAATGCAACAAGGATAATTACAAGGTCAAGACAGTCTCTCAGGCTAATGACAACCACAAGGCCTTATATAGCTATGTGAGAAACCTTAAAGGTAACACACAGTAGTGTACTGAACTGGTAATAAATGGTACCACCTTCACTGAGTAGAGTGACATACTGAATCTGCTAACTTCACCCCCCCCCACCTCCCCTGTGAAATCCCTACTATCATTACTCCCCAAGTATTAGCAGGAGCAGGTCATGGGGGCACTCGCTAAGATCAACAATATAGCCACAATAGGCCCAGACAATATCCCAGGTTGCCTCCTAAATACCTTGTGACATGACCTATCAGGACTACTTGAGTGACTTTTCAACTACAAACTCAAAATGGACTATGTACCATGTGAATGGAGGACTACAACTGTTATCCCTAGTCACAAGGGTGGACCATCAACTGATCCCAGAAACTACAGACTCATTAGATTGACTAGTCTAATATGCAAAGCCATGGATAAATTATCATGGAAATGATCATCAAATACATTGGCAACTTACAGACACTGTATCCATCCCAGTTTGGTTTTGTCAAAGGAAGGTCATGCCTATTTACCTAGCAGACTTCTTTAGAGATATTCTGCTTTTATATTACAGGCCTACATGCAACTATGCCAATTTGATGATACAGGTATTCAGCTAAATGGTACTTAATCTAAGTAAGCTTTCAACCACTTGGATTCAATGGCTTGTCATTTATTGAAATGGGCATTAAACAAAATGTCAGGTATCCAAGCTGATGATAAGGATGGTTTCTTGTTTTAGTATTAGACTTTTAATGCACATTTCCATGAAGGCATACTGTTCTCACTTTGTACACTCAAGATATTTTTTAAGAAATAAAAAGTGGAGGAAATATTCTATAAATCTCACATATTATTCCATCTTTTCCTTGGGCTTGATTGTGTTTTAGATGCTTAAATCTTTCATATACTTCTGTGTTAACAATGGGTTTTAAAAGATGTGCAATATTTGTATTTGATATATTTTTAAATATTTTAGTTAAAAAATAATCAGATTGTTATTTCTTCTGACCCTTCATGTTGTAATATATTAATATGTTTATAATATTTAAATGATAGCAGAATTTTGTCTGAGTCTAATGCTTTCCTCTTACTTCCTGACATCTAAATCTTTTAATTTGATTCATGCTATTCAGCATTTGTTATACCTACTATCTAGCGTATATAAATATTTCCGAGGTCTAGAGTAGTACTGCAATTTAACACTTTTTAATGTTAATGCCTCTTTGTCATTCATTTACAGATTTTTAATTCAAAGATTTGACCATGAATAGAAAGCAACATTTAAATCTTTATGCATTATATTTCTCTCCTTATCCCATGATTTTTTATTTTATTTCTGCACTAGGAAGCAATTTGATCACATAAATATGATTTAAGAGAATTCTGTAATACAACATCACTTATTTCACGACTGCCTTTAACTGAGAATTAAATATCAGTTTCTTAATTAACATTAAATAATCATGAATCAATTTTAGGAATTAAACCATCTGAATATAAGCCCTGTCAATGCCTGAGTATAAAAACATTTGTATAATGATTGAAATAGTTTCTATGAAATCATTAATATAACTTAAGTTTAAAATTATACATCAAATGTATTAACACTTAACTAAGAATGAACACATTTGGTTGCTTACTTGCATTAGTATCTTGTTTATGTAATATTCAATTAAACTTGCCTTCTAAAATAAGGCACTACCTTTTAGCTTATTTTCTTACACATTTTGCTTTATTTCCTTGTAGCCAGTAAATATTCATTAGTTATTGTCTTTAATCATTAATGGTCTAAACAGTAGTTGTAAAGGGGTTTAAGTAAGTATATTACATTTAATAAATTAAAAAAATAAGTCTATTTTAAAATCCAGTTATCACATTTGCAAACAATTCTTTGCTGCCCTTATTTGAAAATATAGTTTCAGGCATAACAACCATATTTTGCCCCCCAAAAAACAATGTGGCTCCTGTTTTCTATCTAAATGAGAAATTCACCACAACTGTATAACCTTGAAGGCCAAACTTCTAAATATTGTTTTCTCAGGTGAATATTTTTTTAAGAAAACTATGTTTAATTTATTAAATGTAATATACTTACTTAACTCCCTCTTGTACAATTATTTAGACCAATAATGATTAAAGACAAAAACTTATGAATTTATCATTTGTATTTTGATAATTTGTTATTTGATTTACACTCTCTGTAAAAAAACATTATGTTAAACTCATTAAAATAATTGTACTGTTGTATTTTATTAGCAGAATAAAGTAATATATGAATATAAAGTAAAAAAAAAAAACAACACTACACGCATTAATAAATATGATTATAGCAATTCTACGTCTAAAAAAAAAAAAAATCGAATCCCACCATTGAAACTGTAGGTTTCTGTTCTGGTAAGGAAATTCTAAACAAATTACTCAACTAGATACATGTCTCTGCTCCACACAAGAGTAATCCTACACTATCTTTACCTTTCTAGACACTTTTCCTTCCTCTTCTTTCCTCACCGACATGATCATTTATATAGCTATTATATTCACCATACAGCAGACCTTACTCTATTCTATTTCTCATTTTCTTTGTTTTCATCTCTTATGGACAGCCCAATATCAAAATGCTTCCTGCCTTCATTATCCTGTTACTCCTTTTACCTTCTCTTCAGATTAGCTGCTTTCAGTCTGTTTTTCCCTAATCTTTGCATTCCATTCTCTGATGCTTTGCTGAAGTTCTTGCTTGTAATGCCACATTGTCTGCATACAGAAACGTTGTTAATCTGTCCCCCCCAACCTGTTTGCTAATGTAATCTATTATCATTGTGAACAATGATGGACACAAAGCTGAACCCTGATGCACATGCAGGCCTACTAGGAACCCCTATGTGAGTTCAAACACTGTTCATACTTGAGTCAATAGGTCCTTGTATATAGTCTGTACTAATTCTACCATTTGTTTCCTAGGACTTTGAACCATCAAGGACTGCCCTAATTGGTTGTCTTGGGACCTTGTCATATGCTTTCTCCAAGTGTAGAATAATAATAATAATAACAATTATTAATATGGGCAAAATATTTTTTGGTTACTTGATAAAATATTTAATTACATTTTATAAAGATAATGTAACAGGTCATTTGAAAGAAAGAAAGAAAAGAGAACATGATATGGAGGTAGAAGAATGCCAAAAAAGCTGAAAAGTAAGGTATACAAAACAGTGGTGTGACCCATACTTCTGTGTGGTATAGAAGTTTGGGCAGTGAAGGCTGTGCAGTTAAGGAAGCTAAAGGTGATACAGTTGAAGTGCCTAAGATGGGTGGTAGGCTGCTCATTGTGGGACAGACAAATGAGGACATCAGAGCAGAAGCCCAAATAGCTCCAATTTCAGAGAATGTCTAAAAGAACAGATTATGGTGGTTCTTGTACATGTGCACAAAAGCAGAAGACAATTTGGTGAAGAATATTTGAGACAAACAGAAAGAGGGCAAGAGGAAACAAGGGTGTCCAGTATAGAGATAAATGGATTATGTGAGAGAAGACTTGTGAAAGGCATGGCTGTTGAAGATGGTAGGAGGGTGACATTGAATCAAGAGAGATGTTGACAGTTGACACGACATGTCGACCTCATGCAGAAAAATGGGAAAAGAGGGGTTGTTGTCGATGATGATGAGTTTATTTTATTTATTTATTTTATTTTACATTTGTTGACCGGGCTAGTCCAACTGGACACAATATCCGTTTTCAGTAGAGGCCCGGGGAGAAAAGCTCCAGTACAGGTAAATACACAACAATTTATCACGTTAGGCATAATATTAGTCAAAATATAAGGTAGAAAAAAAAGAAAAAATGTTTCAAATACAAAACAAATACTAATAATAGGAAATAAACTTATACTATATACTACTATATTAGACTATATAAAAGAAGTAACAGTAACACAGGATACAGACAGAACAAGCTTAACTGGCAAAAGCACAGTTCTTAGATAATAACTCTCAAACTCCTGAAAGTTTAGAGAGGAGTTAAGTAAGGAGGGGTAGGGTGGAAGAACTAGGAGAGTGAGGACATTATTTCAGTCAGGATTAGCACACGGACATATCCATTTTGTTTTGAGATGTTCTTTAATGTGTTTTTTGAAAAGAGAGGTAGAGGTTAGATTAGTTATTCCTTGAGGGAGTTGATTCCAGATTTTCCCTATTGAGTTTGCAAGTAATGAATCACCAGCTTTATTATATGATTTAGGTAGTGATACTAGTAGTTTATTAGCAGAACGGAGTGTGGCTAGGTTTCTATATGGTATAATCATTTTTGAAAGGCTGGGGGTTACCTCAGGGTAGTAAAGGGTCTTATGAATGATAAGTAGTTGTTGATAGAATAACTGGTTATTTAGCTCTAACCAATCTAGTTGTTTGAGATTAAGACAATGATGAGTTCTTAGGGAGTAGCAGTAATGAATCTGGCTATACTATTGTAGCAGATGGAGAGTTTGGTAGTGTTATTTTTGGATAAGTTAGTATAGATGGGTGAGGCATAAAAGAGGGTGGAGATCAGGTGTGTCTGTGCAATGGTTTTACTAGTTTCAGGGGTAAGAAAAGGTTTAATTCTGTAGAGTGTCCCAATTTTTTGTTGACATTTTTAACAGTGGTGTTAATGTGTTCATCATAATTGAGATGGTTATCAATAGTTACACCTAGCAGTCGCGTGGTCTTGTCAGGGTTAATACAGGTTGCATTATTTGAAGAGATAGTGAAGAGAGGAGTGGGAGATTTTTGAGTAGGAGTAAAGAGGAGAAGTTTAGTTTTTTGGGGGTTAAGGAGGAGGCAGTGTTGCAAAAACCAATTTTCCACATTTTGGAAGACTGTTTGGGTGAGGGACTGGAGGGAGGGAATATTTTTTGCAGTGCAGATTAGCATTGAGTCATCAGCATATTGAATGCAGGTGGCTTGTGGTATATTCAGATATAGGTCGTTGATAAATAAGGAAAAAAGAAGAGTTCTGTGACACATTTTTATAAACTGTTTTTCTTCTTATAAAATTACACATGTAAATGGTTTCATTCTTGACCGACATGTTAGCCATTCCTTTTTCTTCTCTCTGCAGACTTTTTCTGTCTCTATATCATGTTTTGTTTTCTCTCTTTTGAATTATCTAGTCTGTTTATAAAATTAAATTAAATATTTTATTAAGCAACCAAAAAATCTTCTGCCCATACTAATAATAGTTAATAATTACTTATAATTATTTCAACATTTATATAAAATATCTATTTTGCTGTAATAAAGGTGATACATTTATCAAATACATAATATATTCATTAACACAAGCCAATTTCATAACAATAAATACTCATGAAATTCATTTTACCCATTCTTCAAATATGTATATAAGCATTTCATTTTATATGTCAGTTCACTACAATAATATGAATTCTAAATAATTACAATTCTCCACTGTTGTTTTCTCCTTATGGAAATAAATATCATTTTCTCTCTAAGAATTGTGTCACCAGAAATAATACAAAGTAGAAATAAATGCTGACCAAAAGCATTTTCTACAGAATTGCACTTTAGTATGCATATATATTTTCTTTCTTAACTAAACAATAGAATTTACAATCACAAACAGTTCACCGTGTTTTCTGTACAATACAAATATATACATATAACGCAGTATGATTCCTTATATTGCTATGCCATTAATGTTTAATTACATGGACATAAACTGCAATTAAAAGAAGCAGCTTGACTAATTAGAAAATGTAACTTCCATATTGCCATTTTGGGTAATATACAGGTATGCAGTTATCATGTAAATGAGCTGCTAACAAGCAACATCCAGAGTTTGATTGTCTTTGCATCAATGTGTCCATTATAATGATGCTGATTCAAATTCAACCATTAAAACCAGTAATTTCATCTGATTAATTCTGAAAATTGGCCATGTAGATGATCACCCAGTTTCAGTTAACAGATATAACCATGCAACCAAAGTTCTTATTTCTCATAATGGCTATTTTTGTATGTTAATGTCTACTTTTAGCCATAAAGTTTTGTAAATACAGCTTTGTTTATAAACAAAAAGAAAGTATCATTGCTAAAATCAGTAAAGGGAGTAGCAAATGATGTAAGAAGCCGATGTTTGTTATGAATTTTTCTTACAGATTTCCATACTGTAATGCATATATCTTGTTTCATATTTAATCTACACAACACACTGCTTTTAGGAATTCCCTGCTTTTCTATAACATTTAAATGTGTAACTAAAAACAGGTGTGTGTGGCATAGGTGCAACTAAAAGATGCTCTGATAAAACATCATAGTAAACTCGACTGGCTTTTATTGATACAAGTTAAAATAAAATTTGGAAGATAAGTGCTTTCATCTTCTGAAACTAGACAACTTAATTAGATAAAGCATGTAAAAAACAGGCCTTTTTATAGTCCAGTTTCAAAGTTACTAAAGTAGTCACATAATTGCCTAGCCTCTGTTCAGAACCAAAAATATTTAAAGAGACAATGCTGTAGCTAAAAAACTAAAGGGTCTCTGTGACATATAGTGTGATACCAGAACCAATATAATAAATAATAAATACAAAACCAGAAAAAAAATTTGTGAAAAATATATGTTACATATATCAATATAAATTGCTTGTTCATAAAGTGCTTATTTTTAATGATCCAATATAAACTTCATATGAAACAAATCAAATATATATATATTTTATGTAAAGCAATATTTTTATCTTAAATATGAAAATACAAAGTACCAATATACTCTCTCTCAATTGCTTTTAATTTTAGTAGGCAAGCAATTGAGGCCTGGTCATTGAGACCAGACCAATTTAGGACAAAGAGTTTAAGCTGCCAATATAGTTCACATTTTTCGAGAACCAAAGATCATGGTCCCCTCTTGTCATTTACATGACTCTGTTCAATGACAGAAAACCTGAAGGTGTGATCTGGGTATTCTGCAACATTTCTGGCCAAGGCATTTGTGCCTTTTTTGGTCTTCAATTGTATGTGTGTTCATATATTCTGTCCCGTAATGTTCTCTCAATCTTTTCAATATAGAACCCGGGACAAATGGTACAGTGAACACAATAGACAACCTTGGTTGAGTTGCAGCTGGTTTAAGCAATATATATTTTTGACAATAAAGGTACTACCTTCAAGTATAAATCTGCATTAAGGGCAACACCCACATTTCTTCATGCCTACATGTGTATTTCTTGGGGAGTAAATACCTTCAAAAATGTTCTTCAGGTTCTTGCCTTTTTTAAAAACAAAACTGGGAGTAAGGCTTACTTGGTCTCGTATATTTCTTTTGTTCATAAGACTGCACTATTTTTTTCTCACAATGTCTTTTATGAAAAAACTGTCCAAACTAACTACTGTAATGAAAGAATTATTCATGTCTGTATTGTTGGTATTATTAGTAATTGTAGCAGTATCAGTTAAGTTGGTGGATATTGAGGCCAAAATTGGGAGAAAATATTTTTGTTTTCATTTATATATAACTTCAAGTATCAGATCATTCATGAAATTAAAAGGATAGCCAAGTTTAAGAAACATGTCTTTGAACAGGCAACATTCATCCCAAAAGTAGTCATCATTGGTGCTCATGTGGGCAGCTCGGACAAAGTGGCCTTTTACGACAGCTTTTCTTTTGTATATGCAGACGGGCACTGGTAAAATAAAGGAAACTGTTTGAATAAATTTATTTTCAAAAAATTTTTGAAGTAAAATGTTTTTGTATGGTATCTTTCATAAGCCAAAAGTCGACATAGGCTGTCAAGAGTTTGATGTGTGAACTTCAAAAATTAGTGGAATTGTTGATGTAATCAATGTGAGGAAATCTTATGACTATCATCATCCCATAGGATAAAAATATTATCCAGATAACATGTATAAAATTTACATGATGTAAAAAAACTGAAGCAAAAAAGAATTTTTTTCCCCATTGGATCATAACTATATTAGCAAAGAGACCCCCAAATGCTGCTCCCATTGCAACTCCTTTTGTTTGTAAAAATACTTCTTTTTCAAAAATGATGAAATTATTTTCCAGGGCAAGTTCAAGGAGATTTTCATACACATTATATTAATTTCATCTTGTTTCATGCCCTTGTCTGCCAGAAATTCTGTAAACCACTCAACACCAAGTTGGTGTGGGATGACTGTGTATAAATCTTTCAAGTCAATGGTGATAAAGGTATAAGATTCTTTGAACGTTATCGCACTGATTTTCTGATAGAATTCCCAAGAGTCACTGCAGACAAGTGTTTCAGAACACACAAGATCCTTAATTTTAGTATCTAGGAATTTAGAAATGGGGTGGGTTATCAAACCCCTAACATCCACAATGGGGCGGAATAGTGGTTGTGCTAAATTTTTACGCAGCTTCGGAATCCCAAAAATGAATGGAATAATAGTTTTGCTCACACTCAAGTAGTTACAGTCTTCTACAGAAATGTGTGTGCCAATGAGCAAATCCTTTAAGTTTATTCTTATTTTGTTGTATGCTATATTCAGTTCATTTATTGAGACTTTTATAAATGCATCATTGCCTAACAGTTTCTGCATTTTTTGTTGTAATCAAATTTATTTATCATAATAAGTCCACCCCCCAATCTGACTTCATGATTCTTATAGAATTGTTATCCTGAAGTTGTTGTAGAATAATTTTTTCTTCAGCAGTAATGTTGTCCCTATGTTTAATGTGTTGTCTGGATAATAAATTATGAATATCCAACTCACAAATTCTCTCAAAACATTGAATACCTGGATGTAAGGGGGGAGTGAAGGTGCTAGATATACTCAGTGGGTTAGGGCTGTGTTCAACTTTTGAAATAAAAAGTTAAAATTCAGTTTTCTCATGAATAATTTAAGGTCCATTAAAATTGTTGGTAAGTCAATTTAACTATGGGGGATGAATGTCATCCCTTTAGAAAAAAGTTACAGCATTGTTCAGTGATGTTATAAGAGGAGAAATGATAGATGTGGAAGTCACCATCAGCATTGTTTACAATATTACAGGATGGTAAGATGAGGTCAAAGTTTGCAGTCCCACAAGGCTCAGGGAGTGGCATAAGGCTGATATTCAGGTTCTTCCTCTGTTCTGTATCCTTTTTGCTCTCATTCCTCCCATCTGTGGGTATTTGTCTCAAGGAACTGCTTGCCATTGATTGGAGAAATTCTGTGGATGTCCTCTTATTCTGTCTGACCTCCTTAGTGGTGGAAATTCTCCTTTGCCTAAAAAATGAGTGTTATTAACATTGTCCAGTCCAGTGGAATTATGATGTTGCTATTCTGTGGCTGGAAATAAGTTACAATAAATTTTATTGTAAAATAATATGATAATGCAAAACAAGCTTCTGCGCAGACAGTAATAAAGTAGGAGTTAATCTTAGAGATTTACAACAAATGTCTTGATAATTAGTCACAATTAAATATAGAAAGCAGATGCACAGTAGATCAGTTTTAAAAATTAGTCACATTCATATATAGTTGCATTGGTGTATCAAAACACATTAGGGATAGTAGTTACAATGCAGTACAGAACACGAATAGAGGTAACAGAGAGGAGTTCTCAGGTAATAGCCAGACAAATTGTGTATAGAGTAGGTAGGCTAAGAAGACTGCAGGTCTAGAGGAATTAAAGCAAGTGGATTTGGGAAAGAAAAATGAAGGAAGGAAGAGTAGGAAAGATTACTGGAAAACAGACTGAAAGCAGCTAATCTGGAGAGAAGGTAAAAGGAGTAACAGGATAACGAAGGCAGGAAGCATTTTGATATTGGGCTGTCCATAAGAGATGAAAAGAAAGAAAAGGAGAAATAGGATAGAGTAAGGTCTGCTGTATGGTGACTATAACAGCTATATAAATTATCATGTCGGTGAGGAAAGAAGAGGAAGAAAAAGTGTCTAGAAAGGTAAAGATAGTTTAGGATTACTCTTGTGTGGTAACAAGAGCAGAGACATGTATCTAGTAAGTGTTGTTTGAGTTTAAATTTGAAAAGTTTGTTATTGTTGTTTTTTCTAAGTAGTAGCAACAAGGAATTCCATGCTCTAGATCAGAGTCACCAATTACGTTTTTGGATGGGGTTATATGGAGAAATACTTTGTTAGCAACTAGAACTTTCTATTTGGGAGTACCACTGAATAATGTTGCTTAGGACTGGGCCTTTTTATTTAATTTTATTTTCTTTAAACTTGTGTAACTGAGTAGAACACTAATCAATCAATGACCAATTACAGCATCAGTCCGACTTACATTTTTTGTGCTGTTTGAGGAGGTTATGGTAAAGATTGTTTTCTGGTAAGATAGCTGGGATAAATAGGATTACTTCAGATTTTCTGGGATTCAGGAATAGCTGGGAGTTGGAGATCCAGGTTTCAATGGACATGAGAGATTTCTGGATTAGATTGCAGCTCATCAGTGCTTTAAGCTGTGTGATAAGTTTTTAGTTATCTAAAGGAATATGTTAAAAAGTAGGGTTCCATGGGGTACTCTTGCTGAGACAGGGAGAAAGGAGGAGAGTATTTTTCTAGTTTACAGCCTGTGATTTATTGAATAGGTAGTTTTGGAGCCAGGAGAGTAATTATATATATCCATTCTCAGTAAGGCAAGCCAAATGTTTTTAACAGGATGAGAAATAATGTAGAAGGTAGGTTACTTAAATTTCTGTTGTGTTTTTCAGTATATGACCTAAGGCTTTTTTTATTATTAGAGATGCAGTAAGTGATTCCATAGATGTTAATAGTGAGAAAATGCAGTGAAGCATATAGTGAGGTGTTTAGAAAGTTGCTGCAATGAGACTTTGAACTGTGACTTGATTTCTTGAGAGAATAGTTAACTGCAAGAAAGGGAAAATATTTTATATTTAACTGCTTATACAGAAGAAACCTACAAAATAAGTCTGCTTAATGCAAAAAGAGCAATTTTGCCTTTGCAAGACCAAACTAGTGATGTCCCAGATGAAGGGGAAGGGTAATAAACTGATAAACCTGAAGATTCTTTTTTGAGGTGGACTTAAGTGAAATAACTACTTTCTTGGTGGTTGAAGTTATTACTGGCAGCCCATATTCTGCTTAACCTTTCCAACTGCCTTTCTACATTCAGCAGAGAGAAACTGAAAGTTCTTTAAAGACCAAAGCTAGTTTATTTCTTACTTCTTCAATATGGAAATGAAAATTTAGACTGACTTTTCCAGAGGCTGAAATATTTGAAGAATTGTGTGGTATCCATTGTCCTATTTTGTCAGCACTTAAGTGAGTTTTTGTTTTTTAGAAATATCACAGCCTTTACTTTTCTTGCACTTAGGAAGAATTTCATGTTATGTAACCAGTCAGTAACTGTTTAAGATCATATTCGTCTTGACTTCTTATGGTGGAGTAAGACTGTCAAGATATGTAAATAACCATTTCATTAGTGAAGAGAATAACTGGTAAGTGGGCTAAGTATGTAGTCAGTTTGTTAATAAACAGGAAAAATAAAAGGGATTATTGTCAAGCTTTGCTCAACTCTTTTGATGGAGGGGGTTAAATGTGACATTCTTGTTTTTGTCTTGAATGTTTGTTTGATAAGTAATTACTTAACGACAGTGATGCTTTTGGACTAAAACCTACTGTTCAGAGGGCTTCAAGCAGCATAACATACTGACAGTTAGGTCCATAAATGCAGGTCTTGCTAGACTTCCCATTTTTCATATTTAACATGATATCATCTTCGAGTTCCCAAAGAGCAGTGATTGTGCTGCAACAAGTCCAAAATCCACATTGGTGTCTGTAATTAATTTTTTATATCTATCCAGTCAATTGAGAGATAAGTCTTGATAGCATTTTTACTAGTGTTGGGGAAGATGCAGTGTTTGTCTCTGTATTTCGTATTAGTAAATATGTTGCACTGAACGACATAGCTTTAGTTTTGGTGAAGGTAGAACTTTGCCAGACAGAATGTGGTATTATTTTGAGTGTGAAATGTGAAGGCTGGAATGGATGAGTTAGGATGTGCGGAGGGATGTAGAGTAGATCATTTATTTAATGGGCAGTTCTGACATTGAAGTTGTATTAAAAATTACTTGACAAAGGAATTGAGCCTATAGAGTTAGAAGACTGACATTCAAGGGGAAGTAAAAGAAAGATAGTAATGACTGTGAAGAATATTAGAGATAATACTGTTGGAATGAAAAGGAGAAGTTTTAGAAAATGGGTGTAGACTACACAGAAGAGAACAATTCTTAGATGACCTAGAGAGTTAAATAGTTATGTGGATGTTTAGGAAAATATATGGAAAATTAAAGAGAAAAAGATAGAAGTTGAGGATATGGGAGTGAGATAATCAAGGTGGGAAGAAGGGATACTGATAGTTACTGGAGATCATGTAGTGTCAGCCATGCACCCAAGACAGCAATTAGTTCCAACACTGAAAATTCTACTTAGAAGTCTGCACTCCATCAATAATTACAAGATGGAGAGTACTGCAATGTTTGTCTCCCATGTAATTGACAACTGCCTGTATATAAGTTAAGATTAGATTATTTGAAGTCCTAGGGAGCAAAAGTATACTTTTAGAGTCTTCTGCCTTTTCTGTGTATTTATTCCTAACAGGAATGAACTAGTGAGTGTTGAGAAGTGTGCATTCTGCCACAGCAGGCATCTTAGCTCTAGAGGACTCATAAATAAGGGTTTCTTGTTTAAGGAACTGCCTTTTTAGTACTATTGTTGCTCTGAGGTTATATTACTTCTTACTTTGACCACCTTCCGGGTAGATACTGAAACTGGTCCATTTAGATCAGGGCTCTGCTCCATTCAACAAATTAAAAAAAAAGTAAAATAAAATAAAGATAGAGACAAGCACCACTGTACCATGCTACAGAGGGATGGAGTCCTTACTACAGCCCAGGTGACTCGGATTTGATTAGTGATCAGGTGTGTGAGGCACTAACAGGGAAGAATGGACATATCCAAACTTGGAAATAAGGTGTCCACTTGAACACACCTAATGCTTGGGCCTTGGTAGAGGCTGGGGCATGACAAGGGGGGGGGGGGTTGCTCTAAAGGGAAATAGGTGAGAGATATAGGCTGAGCCACTGCAGAGGTGGAATGATATTCTGCCCCTGGATGTACAATAAGACGGTGGGAAATTCACGGCATACAATATGGCACTGTACCTGGAGTCTTGATCTCCTCATTGGACCTGAGCATGAGTCAGAGGAAGTATTTGGGGAGGAACGAATTGCCAGTACAGTCAGCTGATGAGGAGATGTCCTGGGACACCTGATGGTCAGCTGTGAGGGAAAAAAAAAGAGTTAGAGGCCAGCACCAAAGCAGTCTTCATGTTAGAAAGTTTGCTAGTTAGTCTGGGGGGAGGGTCCCTCAGTTAACACCTCCCTAAAAGGATACTCAAAAAAAAGATAAAGCCCAGTTAGTATCCAGATCTGAGAACATTAAAACAATTATTTAGCAACATCAATTATCAATGGAGAAAAATCAAGCAGGCACAGCATAGAGAGAGACATTACGTACAATTAAATGAAGAATGTGTACCTCAGCTGTTCAACTACAATTTATGTCCAATATACATGTGAGCAGATGCCATAATGTACAGGAACGCTTGGGCTAAAACCAAGCTCATATTCTGAGAACAAGCAACTTTAGGAAATCTGGGCTCGAATGAGATACAGAAATATAGTAACTCTGAGAGTTAAAACAAATAATGACCCAAACAATTAATTCTTTATAAATGAAAACTCTTTAAATAAAATTAGTACCAGAATAGTTAAACACTTATGGGGCAGCATAGCTAGGTGACAAATGGGTAACATGGTTAAGCTTAAAATGTCCCACCAGGGATGATGACATAATATTCTCCTATGAGTTTATGCTCTCTGTTATAAATTTTGTTACTGTTGTTTGCACACACAAACTGTGCCTGTAAATGGTCACTTGATCAGTAAATTACCCTAGCAGATAATTACAAACATAAATATGCAGAAGACAAATATTCAGTATTATATACTACAAAGGCACTTGAAAGTGAGGTGTTTTATTGTCTAAAAAGTGGAAAGTAATGGTATCATGGTTTTTGAATGATATGAAGGCTTGTCTGCCTTACCATATTATGGGTTTGAGGTCAATGTATATAAAGGAGTGTAGAAGACAGTATAGGAATTAAACTATAGATTTCATAATGATGACAGAATTTAAAAAAAAATCATAAAATTCTTCTTAATAGCAAATTACATATGAATGTCATAACAGGAAATTGGTAGCATGATGGAAAGAATCCGTTATGAAATTTGCTTAAAAAGGATAGAGAAATGAGCAGTTTAATGTATAATACCTTTAGCAGATGCAAGTTGAAATTCAGACAGCTAAAAAGTGAAGATACAGCAAATGGTAATAGTAAAAAGAAACAGAATACATAAAAGAAAAAACAGAAAATGAAGGAATATAATACAAAGAGATTTTTTTTAAGTTTAGATATATAAGATATCTTAAGTAGTAGGGAAAAAAGAAAACAACCTGTCCACTTGAGGTCAGTAGAAAAAGAAAAGATGCAAGAAAGACTTATTTTTTGTATACTACAAACACTCAATAGGTAAAGATTAAGAATGATTTTCTTAGGGTGTAGCTATGTACAGGAATGTTCAAAGTGAACAGAAGGCAAAATAGGAATAATAAGTAATGTGAATAAATGCAATTAAACCAACCTTAAGGTGGTTCCAGTGAGAGAGGCTAGCTCCTGTCCTGCCAAATGCAAACTCATCTGTTCACTCAACTGAGAATATTGTCACTGAATCTAGAGACACACAGACATAAACAACATACTTTTATGCTGCGGACGAGTCCCCAGGATGCCGTCTGTGGAGAACTTTGTCCCCATCACACTTGTACCTAAATATATATTAACCCTATGGTCACACATCTGTTAATAAAAGATAAACACCCTTCAGTGGTAAAAATATTAGAGGCACAAACTGAAATCACAACTAACTCCTAGGTTCATAGGTATTTACTAGATTAACAACCGCAAGGGCCTTTTTAAGCCTAGCCATAGGTTCATAGGTAGATACTAGGCTATCTGCCCTAGGGCATTTATAAGCCTAGCCAGAGTGTATTTGGCTTCCACCTCCCTATTAGATTAGCCTACTGTGCCTCTGTAAAGTAGATCACAGAAGGTACCCTTTTAAGATTAGTTTACTGTGCCTCTGTCTAGCAGGGACACAGGAGAGATCCCAGGGGTGAATTTGAGATTTCCCATCCACGCATCCAAATTTTGCTTGAAGAGGGTCAGCGAGGGGCTATGTCTAACATGAATTGGGATTCTATTCCAGAGTGAGGGGAGCCTCTGGGAAATGAATCTGTTCCTCCAGCATGTCCTATTTATTTTTGTGCTGAGGTTTAGGTCCCTGGAGCGTGTAGCTCTAAGGGACTTGGATTTTTTGAGGTGGAGCATGTCCATTAATTCTGGGTTTGACATGGCTTTGTACGTCAGGCATAGATCGTCTCTGAGTAGGCGGTAAGCAACTGAGTAGAGCTGGAGTTTCTTTAGTCGAGCTGCATAGGACATCTGTTTGTAGCCCATGATCCTCTTGGTGAGGTACTTTTGGGGTCTCTCCAGTTGCTGCAGGTGTCGGGTAGGTACATCCCAAAAGGGGCATTGTATTCAATTATGGGCCTGACGAGTGATGAGTAGAGGGGCACAATGACCTCTCTTGATCTAGATGCAAACCCTTTTGTGATAAGGTGGGCTATATAGAAGGTCTTTCTAACCACTTTGGCAACATGATTATCAAAGGAGAGATTACTATCTACGTTGGTCCCCAAATCTCTAATTACTTCTTCCGTACTTAATGGATTACCACCTATGCGGTAATTTGGGGGCACCTTGTTTTTCCCAAAGGGGATGACTATGCACTTTTTAGCATTTAGCTTGAGGCCATGGTTCTGGCACCAAGCATCCGTCTCTGTGACACACTTTTGGAGGATGCTTGTGTCAGCTGGAGATTCGATTATGGCCCCCAGTTTGCAGTCATCTGCGAACTTTGTCAGCCATAATCCCCCCGTGTTAGCCTGAACCTCAGAGAAGTATATACCGAACAAGAGAGGTCCCAGAACTGAGCCCTGTGGGACGCCACTTGTAACTGGTTTGGATTCGGACATGGCACCTGCGATTCTGACCATGTGGGTTCTATCTTTGAGCCAGTTTGCCACCCATCTTGTGATATAGGGGTTGATATTTAAACTGGTAAGCTTATTTATGATGCCCGAGTGGGGTATTGTGTCGAAGGCTTTTGTGAGGTCCAGGTAGGCTGTGTGTGGACTACCTTTGCCCTCATATATGGCTTTGGTAACTGTTTCAAAGAAATCAACTAGGTTTAAGAGGCAAGATCTGCCCTTAACAAAGCCAAATTGGGTAGGGTCCAGTGTCTGGAGGCTCCCAATGTCTTTGTTTATGAGTTCCATGATAATACGCTCCATAGCTTTACAGACCAGACTAGTCAGGCTTATGGGGCGATAGTTTCCGGGGTCCATTGTGGCACCACCTTTGTGGAGTGGGACCACTGTAGCTGTACGCCATTCTTTGGGTACATATCCTGTAGTAAGGCTAAGTTTGAACAGTGACTTAATGTGAGGGTTCAGTTCTTCTTGGAACTCATGTAAGACACAGCCTGGGACACTGTCCGGTCCCATAGATGCTGTGTTTTTTGCTTTGGAGAGGGCAGCTTTCACCTGTGCATCTGTGATGTCAGGGAGGTTACATTCAGTTGGGATAGGCATTTGCTCCTTTGGGGGGGAAGGGGGGGAGAAGTTTGCGCTGAATCTGTAGGCCAGGATGTTGGCTATATGTCTGTATGTTCAGTATATTTTGTACCGTTATGCAACAATTCAGAGCATATCTGGGAGTTTTCGCCCATGTTTCTGACATAACTAATGAAGGCCTTGTGATTATCTTTAGTGTCTAGGGCAATTTTTCTTTCGAAACTGGCCTTTGATGATTTTATGAGGGATTGAAGTTTCTTGCTAATACTGATCAGAGATGCCTTCCCTTTTTGGGATTTTGCTCTGTCATGTAGTAGCTTCTTCCTTCTGTTGTATAGCTTATTTATGGCCGGAGTCCACCAGACCGGACTCCTGTTTTTGGGGGAGTGAGTCTTGGTTTTATTTGGGATAGCACAATCCATGCATTCCTGCAGGTGCTCATAGAATGCATTTGTAAAGGATTCTGCGGATTGGGCTGTATTATCCTCTGGCCCAGGGGCCTTGAAGGATTCCACTTCAGTCTTGAGAAGTGCAAAGTTGGCTTTGGAGAAATTCTTTACAGTGATTTCCTTGGCTGGGGGTGGGGACGGGATATGGATGTCCAGGGAAATTTGTTTATAGTCTGATCTTACCAATGAGGGGTTTACCTCTGGTGTGGAACATAGAGTCCCCATGTTGGTGATGACCAGGTCCAATATGTTGTTCCCTCTTGTGGGAGTGGTGACCAGTTGTTCCATTGCGTTAGAGTTTATAAATTCAAGGAACCGTTGGGCGAGGGTGTTTGGGCTTGAGTAGTTTTCCCAGTCAATGTTTGGGTAGTTGAAGTCACCCAATAACATAGTGTTTGGAGAGACCTTCATATTCTCCAGTGTTCTCAGGAATGCCAAGTAGGGTTCCTGTAATAGGGAGGGTGTTCTGTAGCAGGCTACAAACTGAAAGGCAGTTTTTCCCGCTGTTAGTTGCACATGGATGGTTTCCGATGCTTCGTGCAGTGCCACTAACCTGGAGGTGTAGGTATCTTTGATGAATATAGATACTCCGTCTCCTTTTGTGCTTCGGTCCGAGTTTTGGGGCCGAAACGCATGGTATGAGTAATAACCTGGTAGTGCTGGGGTGCTCTCAGGAGCCTTGAACCAGGTTTCTGTTACTGCACAGACATCGATTTTCTCCATACTTTGGAGAGTCTCGAGTGCATGCATCTTGAGGTTTAGACTTCTGGCATTGAGTAGCATTACCTTTAGGTTGTCTATGGAGGTGGGTTTGTCCTTTGAGCCTTGCCTAAAAAAGGCACTATGGGGGTGGCAAGAGCCGTGTCCAGTATACGAAGGCCTAAGGGTGACAGGTGCAAGCCGTCCCTAGCGAAGCAACATGGCATGTCGAGCATGTCATCCCAGGCTGACAGACACTGGATCCCCTTTGAATGACACCAATACTTTAGCCAATTGTTGAAACTGATCATTTTGTCTTTATACTGTGGCATCATTCTTGGTGAGGGCAAGATGCTACTCAAGGTCAGGGACATACCAGCCTGGGCTACATGGTCAGAGAGCTCATCTATGTCTCTTTTCATGTAGTCCAGGGAGGTACGTCTCAGGTCATTCACACCAGCATGGACAATGACGGAGTCATACTTGTACTTGCTTTGGAGTGACCTGAGTCCTTGCATTATGTGGCGGATCCTGGCACCTGACAGGCAGCTTACAATGACCTTCTCCTTGTTCAGTCTGGTGAGTGGGACGTCAGTGTGCCAGACAACAGAATCACCTATAACAAGTGTATTTGGTGTGTTGTTTGGCCTTATGGGCTGTAACTGTGAGGCACACTGATATTGTGAGATATGTGATTTGTGGGTATTGTTGAGGGGTGGCTGTTGCTTGGATATCTGCTTAGGAGGTCTTTGCTGTTTAGGCAGATTTTTATTTAGAGCCTCCGAGTATGTTTTTGTGTGTTTATGTGTTGGGTATGCAGATGCAATAGGTCTGTGTGAGACTGGATTTGTGGTGTGGGTGGTTACCTTTTCCTCCCGACTGACTGTGCCAGTCTTGGGTTGAGAGAGTTCTGCCTCCAGTTTGGCTGTGTAACTGCATCTCTCACATGTATTAGAGTTTGTTGGAAGGAGGAGAGGGTTGTCTGTGTACATAAGGCAATTGTAACATTGCCTCAAAATTCCCAGATTCACCAGCTGGACTGGAGAGTAACCTTGAAACTGACCATTGGACATACCAGATTAGTATAGGGAACTGTTTTTTTTTACTGATCAGATTAGGGAAGGGAACTGATTTTTCACTTGATCAGGAAGAACCAATTGGGAGTCTAATACTTATGAGAAGTCAAGGAGGGTGTAGTGCTTTAGTTAGTTAGTGTTTCCTTATAAGAGCTGAGCAAGTGCAGGGCTTTAGAAAAAGAATAGAGTGATTACTTTGAGAGTTTGAACAGTTCTAAGGGAAAAAGTGAAGAGCAGACTTTGTGGAGCCTGGAATAGTTTAAACCTGTTTAGGCGGCGCTGCTCAGTGCGCAAAACCGCGCAAAAAGAGAGTTGTAGGGTTTTAGAATTGACCCAAAATGGCCAATAAAACTACAGCTTCTAGGTAGTAACCACTCCTCCAGGGACAGGCAGGCTGTTCAGTGTTAACCACTCCCACTGTTGAACACAGAGACTTCCCTTTAGCCCAAGCAAGCACTGGCCTTCTAGAAACTTCCAAACAGTTCAGAACAACAAATCTGTAACAGAACTTTCTTAACTTTCAGAAAGTGGGAAAAAAGCAAGATTTTTTTGTTTTTTTTTCTTTTTGTTGTAGTTTAAAGGTAGCAGAGATACACAAGCAGCAAAATAATCACAACAGTGCAATAAATGACCCCACACTTGAGTGCTAGGCCAAAATCAGGTAAAATGCAGTTTTTAGAGAAAAAAACGATTTTAAATTAAGTGCAACACAGGAAATACAGTAAACAGGCTCTAGATGTGTTCCAAGTACTGTTACTGTTACAGATATAAACTTTAGCAAGCCAGAAAATGCCAAAAAGTAGGCGGCAAAGCAGTAAAACTTAACAAAAAATCAGAAGAAAATACTTAAAATCACAAAAGTGGCTCCTTTTCTTCTCTCAGCGTTTTATCCTTTTGGTAGGTGCTTCAGCAACAACTAACAAGCCTGAAAAGACACCAAAACCATGAGGCAGCCTGGTTTTAAGAGAGAGAGATCAAGGAGTTTAGAACTGACCCAAAATGGCCAATACAACTACAGCTTCTAGGTAGTAACCACTCCTCCAGGGACAGGCAGGCTGTTCAGTGTTAACCACTCCCACTGGTGAACACAGAGACTTCCCTTTAGCTCAATCAAGCACTGGCCTTCTAGAAACTTCCAAACAGTTCAGAACAGCAAATCTGTAACTGAACTTTCTTAACTTTCAGAAAGTGGGAAAAAAGCAAGATTTTTGTTTTTTTTCTTTTTGTTGTAGTTTAAAGGTAGCAGAGATACACAAGCAGCAAAATAATCACAACAGTGCAATAAATGACCCCACACTTGAGTGCTAGGCCAAAATCAGGTAAAATGCAGTTTTTAGAGAAAAAAATAATTTTAAATTAAGTGCAACACAGGAAATGCAGTAAACAGGCTCTAGATGTGTTCCAAGTACTGTTACTGTTACAGATATAAACTTTAGCAAGCCGGAAAATGCCAAAAAGTAGGCGGCAAAGCAGTAAAACTTAACAAAAAATCAGAAGAAAATACTTAAAATCACAAAAGTGGCTTCTTTTCTTCTCTCAGCGTTTTCTCCTCTTGGTAGGTGCTTCAGCAACAACTAGCAAGCCTGAAAAGACGCCAAAACCATGAGACAGCCTGGTTTTAAGAGAGAGAGATCAAGGAGTTTAGAATTGACCCAAAATGGCCAATAAAACTACAGCTTTTAGGTAGTAACCACTCCTCCAGGGACAGGCAGGCTGTTCAGTGTTAAACACTCCCACTGGTGAACACAGAGACTTCCCTTTAGCCCAAGCAAGCACTGGCCTTCTAGAAACTTCCAAACAGTTCAGAACAGCAAATCTGTAACTGAACTATCTTAACTTTCAGAAAGTGGGAAAAAAACAAGATTTTTTTTTTTCTTTTTGTTGTAGTTTAAAGGTAGCAGAGATACACAAGCAGCAAAATAATCACAACAGTGCAATAAATGACCTCACACTTGAGTGCTAGGCCAAAATCAGGTAATGCAGTTTTTAGAGAAAAAAACGATTTTAAATTAAGTGCAACACAGGAAATGCAGTAAACAGGCTCTAGATGTGTTCCAAGTACTGTTACTGTTACAGATATAAATTTTAGCAAGCTGGAAAATGCGAAAAAGTAGGCGGCAAAGCAGTAAAACTTCAGAAGAAAATACTTAAAATCACAAAAGTGGCTCCTTTTCTTCTCTCAGCGAATTTCTCCTCTTGGTAGGTGCTTCAGCAACAACTAGCAAGCCTGAAAAGACCATCCCAAATCTCTGATAAGTTCTGATACCCTTGATAAGTGTAAGCATGGGCCTGGGAGATGAACCATTTACAGGTTACCTGTGTCCATTACAGACATAGGTGTCAAACCAGGGATTAATTTCTGGTTTCTCATCCAATTGTCCAAGTTGCACTTGAATTGGATTAGGGAGGAACTCTGCTTCACATGGATGGGGAGCCTGTTCCATAGACAGGGTAGTCTCTGGGATGCATACCTATCTCTCCAGGTGGTTCTATTTATATCACAGGCAAGGTTTAAGTCTTTAGAATGAGTAATTCTGGTACTGTTTGTTTAGTGGATATGCAGGAGGTCCATCAGAGTGGGGTCTGACATTACCCTGCATATCAGGCATAGATCTCCCCTCAAAAGCCTGTAATAGACAGAATACAGTGATATGGCCTTGAGACGGTCTGCATAGGACATATTACTTATGCCCTGCTTTCTTTTAGTGAGGAACATCTGTGGACATTCCAGTTGTTGGATATGCCTGGTTAGGTACATACCAAAGGGGGCATTGTACTCAATAATAGCTCTGATGAATGCCAAATACAGTGGAACAATAATGTCCTTGGACTTTATTAGTTGAGCAACATAGAATGAGTTCTTCACCACTGTAGACACGTGATGATCAAAGGCTAGATTACTATCTCTGTGTGTCCCTAAGTCCTTGACTACTGGGTCAACTCTAAGGGGTGTGTTGTGAATATGATAATTACCAGGGATGGATGACTTCCCAAAGGATAGTATTATGCATTCCTTGGCATTTAGTTTTAGTCCATGACTCTGATACCAGTTGTTTGTCGGTGTCAGCCCCTCCTGGAGGACATTTGTGTAATTGTGAGATTCAATGACAGCTCCTAATTTGCAATCATCTGCAAATTTAGTCAGCCACAGACCACTGACATTGGCCTTGACTTCTGAGAAGTAAATACCGAAAAGCAGCGGTCCAGGGACTGATCCCTGAGGAACTCCACTTGTGACTGGCCTCTTTGTAGAGGTGGACTCCACAATTCTAACTTCCTGGGTCCTGTTTGTGAGCCAGTTGGCTATTCACCAGGTGACATATGGGTTTGCACCTAACCTCTTGAGTTTGTCAACAATGCACGAGTGGGCACTGGAACTAAATTAATAGTAAATATGGTAGGAGACTGTTAACTTCAGAGTAAATGGGATTAGACATGATAGAAAAATTACAGCCAACCAATTATTGTTAACACTTATTAAACCCAGGCAAGGAAGTGAATAATACGTAAGAAGACACAAAAAGAAAAAAAAATTCCAAGACCGGATAGATTACTATATAAATCTTTTCTTTGTGTGAACTGAGACCTAAAACATTAGTAGACAGGGTTTATAGATTACTAGGATGAGAAAATTAATCAAGTTAAATTTAGAAAAATTGTGCTAGTTTATCTAGAAAAGATGGATTATTTCAGTTATCTAGAAAAATTGAAAGGGCATTTACAAATATAGATTATAAAATATTTAGTAAATAAATGCATAAACAGTTTGAAAGGGTGAAGTGTGTAGCCATGGGATAAAACATCTTATACTCATTACAATTGTGTTAGTTGGACAGAAGAAGAAAAGAGGTACTTCCTAATGCTTAATGCTAATTTATTGCAGTAAAAGACTGCAAAAATAAAGTAGAAGATCAGGAGAGAAATGAGGCAGTATGAACCATACAAGCCATAGTATAAACATGAATTCCCTAGGGTTATTATTTACCTGTCTTAGGGGCTGTGAATATTTAATTTATGATTCATGCTTTATTATCAGTATCCTGGTTATAAAAGATGCCCACATTCAGCCAGCAAAGTATTGACTGTTATGTCAAACAGGAGAGTTAACATCAAGCGTGAAACATGCAGGAAAGCATGCAAAAGTCAACACTACTTAATACTGGCTAGCTTAAGTCCTATTTATTGGTATTTAAACAACTATGGGAGAGCACTTCCTGTGAATATGAGACATGAAATAATCAGGAAGCGCTTCTTTAATGAACTGCTTATGTTCATGTTTTTGATTCCTCTCCTACATTCCTTTCACTGTCTCTGACCATCACCCCTCATGCCTGCAACCACTGGGGTTTGTCTTTATCAGCCTGAGTGCCCTAGTAAAGCCTTATAAAAAGTAAAAAGTCAGGGGCGTTCAGAAGCCATGTAGCTGAAAACTTTGTATGCCCTTAAGGAGGTATTTGCATATTTCTCATCAGCCTATTTTATAGGAGGTTTGAGGTATTCCACAGTGAAGTCCTTGGTTTGCCAGGGCCTTTTGATTTTTTTGCCTATGATCATATGTAGAAATCACATTGAAAAGGGAGTGACTGTTGGTAGTGCCAGAATATAAGATGCTGGTAATGAATGTTATTCAGTGTAAAAATGGTGCAGCAGTAGCATTGGCGCCTCACAGAACAAGGTTCCTCGGTTCGATTCTCGGCTGGAGTACAGAGTCTTGCATGCCCTCCCTGCGTTTGTGTGGGTTTCCTCTGGGTGCTCCGGTTTCCTCTCATGTTACAAAGACATGCATCTGGAGCATTTCTCCCCGGGCCTCTGCTGAAAATTGGCTTAGTTCCAAGTTGGACTTTCCCAGTTAATAAATGTTAAATAAATAAATACAAAAACATTAACTAGACCACAACAGCAGGCAACATGCATGGTTGCCTTCAACACTAAGGAACAGTTACAGTTCATAATGCACATGAGCAGAGATCTGACAAACTATAATATCATGAGTTTATTATCCTGTAACCTAAATCAGTCACAGTGGTTTTCAAAGTGTTGCAGGTGAAAATTTCAGTATGCTGTATTCTCTACTCCTTTTTGGAATTGTGACACTCTATTTTAAACAGGCAAAAGCCAGCATTGACAAAATGTATTTGTTTGTATGCATTAATTGCAATTTGTTTATCAGTTGAGTGGTCTACTGACCCTTTTCAGTCATGATCCAGGTACTTAAGGTGCTATAGTACTATATACAATATCAGTATCAATATTTGGGATGCAAACTTAGTTTATAAGAGCTAGACTGAATATAAAGCAAATCCAATAGCTTGTATGTACATTACAAATAAAATGAATATAAAAAAAAACATTTGCAGAATGTATGTAAATGTAAATTATATATTTTAGGGTATAAAATACATTAAATCAGATAATTCAATAATATATTCAGTAATAAAACCATTCAGTAATAGTTATATTTACAGATACATATGTTGACAAAACAGTGTGTAGGAACACAGGAGGTTATGGACATTATCCAGTATTATAACAGATACATTTTGATTCTTTTTGCATGTATTCCTTCAGGGCTGCTTTAAATTGTTCCAGTGTCCGATTATTTTTTACCTCATTTGGAAGAAGGGTCTATATTGCTGTTCCTAGTCTAGAGAATGACTGTCCTTGTTAAATGATATTAAAGTCTCCCTGACTATCCACTGTCTATAACTGTTGGTGTGATATGCCCTGAATGGACTATGGACTATGAAGCAGTTTGCTGATCCACTTAGCAAAAAAAAATAGTTTATGTCATTCAGATGCTAAAACACTCAGCTGACATGCAATAAAATAGCAAAATCAAGCTTTGGGAATATTTTTCAAGAGAAAAAGAAAGTCTAAAATAGTTAGTTGTTTACTTTGTAAAGAAATAGAACTTTAATGTCATATTGTAGAGATGGTGCAGATGTGCACCATTTAATCAAAAAATATCATCATAGCAGAAAACAATCTTCTATATATATATATATATATATATATATATATATATATGTGTGTGTGTGTGTGTGTATATAGGCGGCCTTCTTAGTACTTAGATATGGATAACATTCGCAAACAAAATTCATGACTTAAAAGAAAAGTTAAACATGATTACATGTTGCTCATTTCTCAGTTTTTTTTTTAATATTTTGTTTTATTTTACATTTAAACTCATATATTTTCCTAGTATCCTACTTAGTGTTACCACAGTGAAAAGATAAGGTTTACAAAAATGCAGATAGGACCAAAACTGCCTAAGTTAACATTGTGTGACAAAGTCAGCACAACGGAATATGTCTGATTTCATCAATCCAATCTGTTTTTCATTATACAATGATGAAAGTATGTAGGAATGCATTGTGTTAGGTTATGTACTTTTTGTACAGTATTTCTTCTTGAGCAAAAGAAAAAAATAGAATTTAAAGAAATATTATCATCAAAGCAGGATTAGTGTGTGGTTAATGTAAAAGAAGCTAGCAAATAAGCTAGAGGAATTTAGAACTTAGAGACAATGTTCTGGGATACTTTTCTAAATATATGGTTTCCCAAAATTAAATACAATGGATTAGCAAGAGATTTGTGTTTTGTACCATCAGATAGAGGTTTGCTGACTGACACAAATGAAGCACTGAACTTACGTGACAGGGAACAGAATGCAAGTGTTATATTGAAAGATGCCAAAAAGCCAGAACTTGTATTAAAATACTGAATTGATATACTTCATGCTGCAAGTAATACCACTGAATTTAAATGCACACAGAAGATTAGAGAATTGTCTATAAAACATTGTGAGAATAAGTTTTAAAATTTAACTAAAAATAAGAGACTATGTAAAACTGAAATATGATGATTTCATATATATTAAATAAAATGGTGGCATTGTTTTACAGATAGGGAATATGGTGAAGACACTATACTGAAAATGTTACACAAGCATGTCATTTACTGTACTATAGTTAATGTCGAAACTATACATTAAAAGTACAGTTGTGTACACTTACCATAAATGTAGATGTTTGAGTGTATTCACTGTTGCAGTCATCACATTTGGGTTATCCACTTGCAGTAGCCCTCAGTCGGCCTGATTATCAAAGTCTTGGGTCCTGTATCGGTTGCTGTCTCTTCTTCCATGATGTCAGGTAGTCAGGGGTATAAAGCATGCAGCAGATGCCATTACATCAGTTTAGAGGTTAGAAAGTTATCACATATCACTTCTCTCCTAAATATTAAATATGTTGGTACAAAATGATTGTGTCATGTTTTACTGATTATACAAACAACCTAATAACTTAGGTTGAGTTAATTTTTCCTTTCAGATGTGTGATCACTGCGGTTATAATAAGACATTCGGTTTGAATAACTAACTGTAATGCCCTGATAGGTGAACATTTTCTATTAAAATCACATTAAGTACAGAACATTTCAGAATGTTCGTCAGACAGATGCTTCCTTGCACAACGATGTGTATATAAAAAAAGCACAAGATATAACATCTCATTTGTGTCATACTGTCAGCATGTTAAGTAAGATGCATGCTAGTCTTTTACATCTTAATGTGTTTGTTTATAGTGTCTGGTCATGATTTCTGCATAAATGCAAGGCAGCCATCCAGTTATCTGTCAGACAGAAAACAAAAAAATTGTATTTAGTTTTTATAGTCAATACATACCCTAAGAAAACATGACAGGCAATTATGTCTTTCATCAGAATTATGTACTTTGGAATGGATCCTACTCTGACAAACAGTACATCTTGCAAGCTGTTGTGTCTTTTGGTACAGCTGTAACCTGCTGAACAAGTTCAGAGAATTAAGGTCTCTACACACATTCATTCCTTATGCTAAGTATGCTCACAATGTCATAAATAGGTACCACTTAGCAAGGCTGTAAGAGAAATGCAACAGCATAAAGGTTTTGAAAAATGTTCTGAAATACCATCTGATGGTTATGATTGCAGATGTGTATAATTTGATACAAGAATGCATTGCTCACTTTAGAAAAAGTTTCTATCTTTTTCTTGTATGTCTTAGAAACAATCAGGTAGATTTAATAATGTAATAAAAAATGGAAATCGCTGACAGAACAATAAACATTCTGGGGGTATTAAAGTGATTAACAGTTGGTCTTGAGGATGAAGCTGTGCATGTATTCCTTCATGCTACCAATGCTGAGTACAAAAACTAGATGTATTCACTCCATGAGCTAAAAGATCATAGAGTAAAGAACGCACACTACCACTTCTCGATCCCTGAAGTCGAGGGGACACCAGCTCCCGGTCCAGGGAATACTCTGGCAATGAAAACGAGATGAATAAGAGATGTGTATCTAACTATACTCCAGCTCAGGGAAAAAAAAAGCTTAACATGTAAATGTAAGAACCAAATGAACGAAAGGCCACCAGCCGGAAAACAAATATATTTATTAAGCGATTCGTAGACTGACACTTCTAGTTAAAAAAATTTTTAACAAACTACACAAAACAAGTGAATATGTAAGCGCTTTTGTTTAAAGGTTTTAAAGTTCCTCAGACAATTGTATTAAATTACATCACTTCCTTATATAACCTCCTTCTAATTCAAAAGAAGAGCGCCCAAAAACTAAAAAGAGATTGGGCATGCACAGTTGCCAGCAAATTGGTGTTTGAAATATATGAGCTACGGAAACCATAAATTACATTAAATGTGTATACAATTATTTATCTCATGAACATAATAATATTTAACTATTAAAAATTAATTAGTTCAGCTTTAAATAAATATAATATCTAAAACCATTAAAAGGAATTAATTTAATTATTGTATGAATATTGAGCTGAAACTTTAAATATAAATAATTAAAATCTATTATTTATATTAATCGTCTTAAAATTAATTAACTTGAAATCCTAAATAAAAAATTTTTTTTAGAAATAGATCATATAATTAAAATGGTTATATGAGTTCATTATGATAGAACTGATAAATAAATATTAAGTAAAACATTTTTAATTATTATTAATATAATATAAAAAACATAAAATAAAATGGAATAAAATAAATAAACTAATGGCTTCCTTTATTTAAATACATGAACTTAAATCAAAATATTTACATTTTAGTCCTTGATTTTATTTCGGTCTAATGCTTTTAATTTTAGAATTGGTACTATAGAATTGCTTTCATTTAGACCCGGCCAGGAATCAGCTTGTAATTTTATTTGCCATAACAATTCTTTTTCTTCTAAAATTAAATTCCACAGAGTTTTATCTTTAATTTCAACCTGGTCCAAAGCCATATAGAAAAATCTATGATTATTATATTCGCTAATATGCTTTGCTAACGCATTGTTCATCTTCATTTTCTTTATTGCATACTCATGTTCATAAATTCTTTGTGACAGTGCTCTTTCTGTTTTCCCTATATAAAAGGAGGTACAGGAGTCACACAAAGCTAGATATACAACTCCTTTTGATTTACAATTAAATTTCTTTTTAATATAATAAGTCTTATTCCTTATAAAGAAGTTTTCCCCTCCTTGAATTTTATGGCACCATTTACATGCACCGCACTTATAAGTTCCAATTTTATTCATTTATTTTTTACTTTTATTGTTATTAGCTCTAAGAAGTTCTTTAAAACATTTACCTTTTCTATACACAATTTTCGGGAATTGATTAATATATTTTTTACATTGTGGATCATCCATTATGATTTCCCAATTCTTTATAAATACATCTTTTACCATTTGGTAATCTTGTGTAAAAGTAATTACTAATGCTTTGGAAAATTCGTTATATATTTTCCCAATTAATATTATTACCAGAGCTAAAATTATCCAAATTATTATTCTCTCTGGTAGAATTTACACTTCCAACATCTACCTCACCATCATTATCAATAACTAATTCAGTTTTTATTTTTAAGATTGGCATAAAATACCCATTTTTTCTTTTTTGCATCACTTCAGAAATTAATTTATCCACTAAAAATATGGGATATTATTTATTAATAAACATCATTCTTAAATGATCGCATTCTGTTATAAAATCTGAAAATTTAGTTATCATTTGGGCTGCTCTTACGAGCTGCCCTTTAATTACAGATTTTTTCTGATGGTCTGGATGTGCACTAGTGTAATGAAGGAAGCCATTAGAATATGTTTTCTTCCTATAAATAGATGAAATATAAGTTTTAAGTTCATAATCTTTAATTAAATTAATATCTAAATAATTTATACTATCACTCTCAATACTCCATGTAAATTTAAAAAAGGTTGTAGTTTCATTAATAGAAGTTAAAAATTCATCTAAAATATTAGAATTTTCTTTCCAAATTAAACAAATATCATCTTGGAACTGATGGTAAGATTTAATATAGGAATAATATTTACTGTTAAATATAAATTTTCGCTCCCATACCATCATAACCAAATTTGCGTAAGTGCCTCCACAAGACGACCCCATTGCTATCCCTTTCTTTTGAATATAATATTTATTATTAAAACTTATATAATTATTATTTAATATAATTTCTATAAGCTCTACTAAAAGATTATTAAGGTCTTGCTTTATAGAGTATTCCAACAAAATTTCACTTAACCATTGGAGTCCTATATTTTGAGGAATTACAGTATAAAGGTTGCATAGTAACTAAAATAGCCTGTTATCAAATTGAATTTCGTTCATATGTTCCAAAAATGTCCAGGAATCTTTACAAATATGTTTTTCTTTCATGACTAACTTCTTTAGCTCATAATCAATATATTTAGCACATGCTGAAGTTATGGAATTCCTTTGATCCACTAAAGGACGCATGGGAGGCACTTCTACGCATTTATGCATTTTTGGGTTCCCAAAAAAAACTGGGATCTTAGGCATTAAAATATTTAAATACTTATATAAATCTATATCAATACGTTTGTCCAAAAACATATCGTTAATTTGTAAAAAATTCTTTTATATGCTAAATTTAATTTATTTAAAGACACTTGCTCATAAGTATCAGTTCTTAAAATGAATTCCATTTTATTGTTATATAAATCATTGTTCATGATAACAGCTCCTCCCCCTTTATCCGGCTTCATAATTCTTATATTTTCTTTTTGTAAGCTTTTTAATATTTCCAATTCATCCTTACTTAAATTAGACGGATAATCTATCATTTTATTAATTTTATCTAAATTTGTAAGCTGATTTTCACACATTTTCTCATACATTAATAATTTAGGATGTAAGGGAGGATTATATGTACTTGCAATATTAAATTTACATGGCTCATTATAAATTGAGTCTTGATATATGAGGGAGAAATTAATTTTTCTCAGGAATAATTTCATATCAATCATAGTAGATGTAAAATCAAAAGCATGTGTAGGTACAAAAGTATAACCTTTGGATAATAAATTAGCTACTGCTTGATTAATTTCAATATCAGAAAAATTAAACACCTTAAAGTCTCCAGAATTATTTACAATAACTTGTTTCAATCTTTTGCCAGAACCATTAATATGATTTTCATCAGTACATATTTGTTGGCCATTCTCATAATTATCTACAAGCACATTGCTTATCATGTTCTCCACTGCTTGTCCTTTGGTCTGGCCCCTTGAAACCCCGCTGTTTGTTGATTTAAATGAGGGGTTTTATTTTTAAGTCTTTCTGAGCGTCTTAGCTCAGGGAAGTCTTCGTTATATTCCATGTCATTATGTGGTTCAGTGTCTTTATAGCCATATTCAAGGGCATTTACTCTATTATAATTATTAGATGGATAAATTTTGTTTAACATGTAAATGTGAAATAGTTGTATCCCAAAATAGCAGAACAAGTTTATGTCTGATGCAATTACTTATTTGGCTTGTTAATACTACATATCTTTTAAGGTTCATTAATGCAGTATTGGCTTAGCTCTGACTTATGGACATGGATGTTACTTTTCTTAATTTATCAGAAGTCTTGAAATTGGAATAAATGGATTTTTTTTCTTTGTAAACAAAGTTACAGGCTTTCACACAAGAGCATAGCTGGCCACACACCTGGCAGGGTTCTTTGAAGTGAGTGGATTTCAACAAGTGAGTGAGTAGGTGATGAGAGCTTAATTTGCACCATCATGATGTGGGAAACAGAAATGTAAGTTACTTTCAGCAATAACAAGTCATAACGCAATTGTATGTACATTTATCTTAGTTGATGCACAACATTGACACACCTTTGGTACCATTTATTATAATGAAATTGTAATGAAATATTTTTTAATTGACTAAATTATACAGTCTATAAAACAAAATAAGAAGATATGTGGCTGCACGTAAGTTAATTTTAGTCTTTATTAAAGGTTATTTTTTTAAATTAAGTTACAAAAATAAAACAGCTCCTCATAATGTTACTGTAAACAATCTTTCTTTGTAGAGACCTATCATAATACAATTAAATGATACAGACAGAAGAAGATATCTGATATATTAAGTTCATATGACTGTTGCAGTAAATACAACATTAAGTTCTTCATATGTTTGACAAAGATGTACAAAACATATTAGCACAGAGTGACTTCATATAACAAAAACAATTCCAGTTTACACGTGGTATAAATGTTCACATAGAATCAAAGGTTAAATAGCATTGGTAGCTTTAAAAGTGTCTACAATAAAGAACAGTACAGAAGAAAAAGTACTATGTACTACAATGTAACATTACATTTTAGTTATGCAGCTTAAATCTTGAAAATTCTTAATTAAGCCAGTCAGTTTGTTAGTAACTTTCTTGTAGTTATGCAACTAAGTTTTGCTTGCAACTTTATCATATACTTAAGCAAGTTACCTATTTTTATATTAATTATTTACCGTTTCATTTTACTTAATGATAACTGCTACTATATTGCATGGAATGCTGTGATTATGCTTTTTTGTTTTGTTTTGTTTTTTGGAGAACAGAAGGAAAGGAAAAGATAGGGAGAAAGAGCAGGAGAAGGGCAACACAGTACGTTTACACAAATAAATATCACAAGACATGACAGACAACGGCTGGAAATAAAACAGTAAGGAAAGGTAAGATACAGAGACAGCACACACTACAACACTGGCAATGGAAAGTTGACAAACAGGGTAGTGATGCATACCAGCCATGGTGAAATGCAGAAATACATATGTACCAATGCATTTTTAAATTATGATGCATTGCAAACTGTGTGGCAGTCATACCTGGATGTGTATGGCAGTTGTGTGTTGTAAGCTAATAAATAAGGATCGCAGTACACAATGGATATTGAACCCAATACCCAAGTAGTCCGTCAGCAGTGCAAGGTAAGCCAGACAACATCACAGATGAACAAATGCAGCCAATGGAATACTGGAGAAAACCAGGAGACCGTACATGTGAAAGGCAAACCAGTACCAAACAGCAGTACTGTAGCAAAGCAGCAAACTGGCTGCTACTTACCCAAGTAAGTGTACACATCCCAAATAGATGTTTAATGGAATGTGTATGTCACAGACATATGCCATGTCAAAGGCAACACACAGGTGTAGACATATATGTATGACCTTCACTGGCCTAACAAGAAACTCTCAGAAAGGAATGTTAATACACATACACACACACCAATGACATGTAATGAAATACATTCTGAAATCTATAATTAATGTTATATAACAACTATTAGGTTATGCATATGAACTTCAAGAAACTCCACTCGCTAATAGGTAACACACAAGTATAACAAAAACAAGGATGCATTGCAAGCAATAGCCAGCAACTTGTGTGCCTATGTCCTGCATCTGTATAATGCCCATAGGGTTGGCAAAAGTTGTCCTTCTAACAAAACTACATGAAAATGGATGAGAATTTCAAGGAAGGTGAATGCATACCATGCATATGTGCAAGATATATGCCAAACCTGTAAATGAGGAAGGGAGGTGGACAATATGGGCCCACATCAAGAAGGACATGGCAGCAAAGTTACATAGGCAAATGATAAAGCAGGGCAACACTACATAAGGAGACACATTGCAAATGCATGTGTACACCATATAGGGTGGTGTTGAAGTCAACCCAAACTATACTGAAGTGAATGGCCAATGTTTGTCACATGGGCAGACTGTATTGCCGATATCAACAAAATGACCATGTACAAATCACACACACACAGTATTGTATAATCATCTAACAGCAAGAGGCATAGGTAAACAAGCTAACCTATGGTAGACACTCAGACCTACACTGGTATTGTGTTAAACAAAGGAGAATGTAACAATATTGTGAATTTTGTAAAGAAGAACTAAGGAATGTCTGTATGATTTACTGTTAACACATACACAAGTAGATTGTGCAATACTCTCAAAGTATTATGGATAATGGAGAAATGTGCAGCCATCAATGGCCTAGGTGCTATAGGTGTCAGTGATACATGACCATACTGGATGTGTGAAGTACTTATATGTTAGAAAACAGAAACATCGAAAATGTTTAACTGTATGCACACAATAAACAATATTAAACAAATAAACCCTGTGAGAATCAAATCCCTAATTACAGGGAGAACAATAACCTTGCCTTCTTGATTATCCAGCTGAGCTAATTGTCAGAACAGTTAGATAATGGTTTTAAAAGGAAAATACCTGGCATATGGGTTACAGCTATACCTCTGATTTCCTTAGGAATGTAGAGGTACTGTATCCTTATGACTGTGACACTTACGGTAGGGTCTATATTAAATAAGCAGACGCTTAAACAAGTGAATGCTTATTCATCCACCCTAGTTCAGCCGAACACTCGAATCAGCAATTTATTTTCCCAGGGAAAAAAAATCGCTGTTCCACAAAAAAAAAAAAAAAAAAAAAACTTAAAACAGTATTTAATGTGGGGGGAGCACCCACACCCCCCCAACTTAAATATACCAACTCCAAGATATCACCACAGTGGAGGAAATGGTAAACTCCTGAAACTGGCCCAGCAATTTTTTTCCCTGAGAAAAAATTCGCTGTTCCGGCTGTTTGGATTTTCAGTGTTCACTGAAATAGGGTCGATGAATCAGCATTCACTTTTTTAAGCATTCTATGATTCAATATAGACCCTGTAGGCATCTGCCAGCTGTCTCCCCACCTTGGTGACCCTTCAATGAAGATTCTCAGCATCCTTTGTATGCAGGTCATTGTAGCACTGGCAAAACTGCACTCCAGTCTTGTAAATTCACATATAACATTGATGTTCCCTCGCAGTCCATTTCCCGATGTTGACCATTGCAAAGTTCCATGGTCTGGCTCTCATATGATGCACCCCTCCAGCATAGATGGTCAGCATCTGAGTGGTGTCCTCCTCAGACCAGTTGCGTACCTAGACACGTCAAATCCTCCTGGAAGTAGCCATCTTGATGATAATGTTGAGAGGTTCAATAGATCACAAGTCAATTAAATGCTCACAAAAGACTCATTCAGTTCACAGGTAACAACGGTCTGATCTGTAAATGTATCAAAGTCATAATTTAAAAGTTGTGCTTATGGGATGGTTTCACATCATTAGAAGATAATGGGCACATGCTACATATGGTCCCGTTTAACGATATCTATTGGGTATTAGCACAAAGCACCATTATGCTGAGCTATTGGTTAATGTGCCGAATTTCAGAAACATACACAGATGTGCACAAATGGGATTCCAAAACCTTGAATTTTAATGTACCTCATTAATTATGTATGGAGCAAATGGGACTTAAAAACTGTGCACATTGCTTGTCCTACTTTCAGATATACCTAACTCAGAGGTAGCTGCGAAGGTATTATTCCATCTGCTATCACTTCTCTAGTGGGATGGGTTTCTCTCTTTATAGACCTATGTTATCATTACTCAGTAGAAAACTATGTATATATGCATTGATTAATGGATTCAGAGGAACTTGTGTGAATATAAAAGATGTATATGACTTACTGGAGAGGTGTAGGACTGACCTGTATGCATACATGTGGGTACATCTGCATCACCAACAAGCAATGCTTCCACATATGCACTTGTACAGAAAAATGTAAACAGCACCAGAGAATAGTACATAATGGTGCAGTAACAATTTTTACATTTATATTGCTGGTGACACAGTACAGTCTGTTGTATATGTACAGAACCCTAAGGATTCCAGCATTATCCATATTTTGCTATGTAGTATATATTTGTAGTTATGTAACAGATATTTATTCACTGATACTTATTAAAACATATATTTGAAACATTGCCTCAATAAGGCTATATCCACGTTTATGCCTGTTTACTATGTACTGTCTGCGGTATACTTACAGATATGGATGCTTTTGACATTTTCCATACATTGTTCAATTGGTAATGTACAGATCCTCAGTGCTAATAGGGGTAGCATTCACTGCTCACTATTAACTGTGTTGCTATAAGCTATTCATGTATAACAGCTCAAGTTAATTTGACTGATTTTTTTTTTTTTTACATAGGTTATCTGTTTAGGCTCGAGTTGCATTATAGATACTAACAATACAGGATGTGTGTAACAGCTATCTCTCCATATACCGTTACAGCAACTATTACCAGTCATGCCAGAGGTGTATACTCTCATATTAATATTTCCCTGACATTGTAACCTACAGGTAAATCTTCTGGGGACAACTACAGACAGATCAGGTATGGTTTCCCACCATGTTCATAGGCTGCAGCATTGTGTAGCATAGCTGTGTTGTATGAAATTAATGTAGTTTTTCTACACAGGTACATCTGGCCAACAGGTGTAGTGTACATCATGTGAGTATCATAATATCCTGTTATGCTGTTGTATTTGTCATCATGCACCTATGCCGGTGCCTGCATACATGACTAAGTTTGCTTTGTCTGTACTTTCCCACTGCAGGATTCACATTATGACAAATAAACTCATCACATTGGGAGGCTGTAACTGGTATGCTATTACCTCTGTTTCAGACATGTCATTGCTGTTACTCCTGTTGTTATCCTCCACTAATACTGTGTCTTCTACCCCTACATAGGACAAGCACCATCAGCATCTCAGCCATGACCAACTGGTATGTGTATATATATTACTTACTTATCAAGTCTTTTACGTCAGTTGGATTGATACATGCTGGCAAGTATGTGATTAATAATGATGTGTTTATGCCTTTGTTTCCTCACAACAATTGCATTTCAACCCTCACCTCTGGTACTGAATTCTCACAAGAACATGTCAGGTGTATGTTGTGCTTGTATTCCTGAAATATGTCATGTATGTTGCATATGTAACGTAACTGTCAACTCCCTGTTATATAGGTTCCATGGACCATCCTCAGTCAAGACCTCCTGGTAAGTTCTTATTATCTGTAACACTGTAGTGATATATAAGCATATGTCCATAATGATATCCAGCATGTGATATAAGCATGTTTACATGCCTGTGTCATCTGTCTCTTCTTTTAGCACATCCACTGCCATCATCCTCCATTAGCCCATCTACTGATCCCAGTGTGGGATCTGATGTGTCTCAGTGTGGTTCCATAGCCCCTGGCACAGAGGACACAGATGTGCTGATACAGTCCAGTCCAGATGATGACAGTCATGAGTATGAGACTGTTGCCTCAGATATAGAGGAAAAATTGTTCAGCCATTTTGACTTTTTAATTTCTCCAAATCTTTTGGGTTTCTAATACCATGACCAGAATGGACCCCATTCCTAAGTCAAAGTACGATTAAAGTTCATGAAATTAGTATTGTTTCAATCTTTGATGTCAGCCAGAAGTGCTCTTTGCAGCACCCACAATGTGCCCAGTAATGACTCCTCCTGCAATGCTTACAGATTTACATGTATTGGTAACATATCTAAATATGATTGTAGATTCTTTTTTATAAGACCTGTTGCTCCTACTACTATTGGAACTGTCTAGGTATCTTTCTTCCACATTGCTCTTGTTTCTGCCTGCAAATCCTGATATTTTATGACTTTGAGTCTTGCTGTACACAAAACACTGTAGTCACTGGGTGTGGCGATTTCAATGATCAATGCTGCTTTTTTCTTCTTTTCATGGGCCAATATATCCAGTTTTCTAGCATCTATCTTTTGAACTGTTGGTAATGTATTATTCCATGTAATGTAGACTTCATCATTTTCTATGATACTTTGTGGCTCAAGTTTCCCGTGTTTTTCAGCCACTTCAGTACCATAATGTTTGCACAATCCCCAGTGCAACAGTCTTGCGACATTATTATGCCTTTCAGTATAAAGTCCTTCTGCCATTAGTATGTCACAACCATTAAAGAGTTGCACAACTGTTTCCCATTCTGTTTTACAAAACCTACATTTGTCTATTTCTCTCACATGTTCAATGAACTTTGTAAACCAACGTGTATGTAGCCCACTGTCTTGAGACGCCAATATTAACCTTTTATCTCTTGGTATGAATTTGCCTCTCCTTAACCATTCCTGCATTTATTCCTGATCAATATGAGGTTCTTCCAGACATTTTCTATACTTTCAACTATATTTATGCATGTTCCACATTTCTAGTCTTCTCATCGGGTCCTTCACCTTATATTCTTTCTTTTGTTTTTTGGCACATTCAGTTGCTGCCTGGTTTTTATCTACTTGTGGTCTGATTTCCATACCTGCTTGACGCAGATATGCTTCTCCCAGACTAAGCAGGGAAGTTGTCTTAGATTTTTCTCCTCATGCTTCAAAACTTTCACTGCTTGTGGGTCTTGTGAGGTCAACCGATATGTGTGGAGTCCCACAATTGCAGATCTATACATGTAATCAATTTCAAGGAGGGCCCATCCCTCCTTTAGAACAGGGATATATATATATATATATATATATATATATATATATATATATATATATATATATATATATATATACATAATCTTGGTATGCACAGATTTTTATAAATTATTTGGTGAAGCATCCTTCTTGTTTTCTTATCTAATCCATCCAACACGTTTTGGGGCCAGTCAATCACTGCATTCCAAAATTGTAAGTTAGGACAGGAAGAGCAAATTGGTTTATAGCTTGGATTTTGTTCCTAGATGTCAACATTGTCTTCAGGATTAATTTAAGTCTTCTAAAGTATTCCTAAGTTTTATTCGCATTTGTTCATGTTTTATTGTTGATCCTTTATCAGTTCCCAAATATTTACATACTCCCTCTTGCTCACATCCTTTTACATCACATTCTTGTCCTAAAGTGATGTTTTCTTGGTGCTGTAGTTTTCTTGCTTTAAAGGTTGCTTTTGTACATTTATTAAGACGAATGACATTCTTATATCATCTGAAAAAGTTTTGACAACTTGCAGTTGTGCTTTCAGTTCCTTATCTGATGAGCTATACAGTTTTAAATCATCGACAAAGAGAAGATGAGAAGTCTTTACACTTTGCTGTTTTCTAGGAGCCATATTACAGCCATGGCCTAAGCTGTTAAGTAGACAGCTTAATGGACGGCACAGTTGTGCAGCGGTAGTGTTGTTGGCTCACAGCAAGAGGTTATTTGGTTTGATTCTCGACTGGGGTGCATTCTGTGTGGAGTCTGCATGTCCTCCCTGCGTTCATGTGGGTTTCCTCTGGGTGCTTTCCTCCCATGTTACAAAGACAAGCATCTGGAGCATTTTTCCCTGGGCTTCTGCTGAAAATTGGCTTTGTTCCAAGTCGGACTTCTCCGGTTAACAAATGTTAAATAAATAAATAAATAATAGGTTAAGGGCAAGGTAGAATACGAGCGGTGACAGAGAGTCACTCTGGAATATCCACCCTTTGAATTTTTATCCCTGGAATAATAATTTGTCCTTTATCATAGCTTAATTGCAAAGTGGTCTGTCACTGTTTCATGGTCACTGTAATGTAGGCGATCAGTGTAGGGTGTATCTTATACATTTTTAAGCACTCTTTTATCCATGAATGTGGGATACTATCAAATGCTTCTTTGTAGTTATTCCATGCCATACTTAAATTCTTCCCCTTTTTACAGTTCTCCACTATGACTTTAACACCAAATGATTCTTTGTTCCATATCACTTTCTTTTATTGTCCTTTTGTTCTACTGCCGTAATTGAGTTTTCTTCTAAATGACTATAAACTCTGTCAGCATCAGTTCCAGTGTATAGTTTTATATGTTGTCGGAAGGCAAGTTGTTGGCCTATAATTTTTAGGGTAGCTTGCAGGTTCGCTCTGAAGTAGGAGCATTGCTTTGCCTGTTGTTAGTCAGGCTGGAGTCTGTTTGTTGTGCGCATATAAATAGTTCTTACTCTCGGCTAAATCTTCGTGCAAAGATGTTAATACTTTTAAACAGAAGTTAGGTACTGCATCTGGGCTTGGGGTTTTTTCAATTAAAGGCTTTTCTTGACTTTATTTCAATCTCTCTGGCTGTTACTTCATCCCATTTCATATCCTGTACCATTAAACGTCTTATTTATTTTACTTTTTCAATCCATCTAGCATCTTTGTTATGTTCCACAGGACCTTTACAGATACTGCTTCAAAATGTATCTATTTCTTATTTTTTGGTGGCCTTTCAGTTCCTTTTATCTTGTTTCACAATTTTCTATAAAACATTTTTGGGTCATCAATAACTTGCTTATTTTGTACTCTTCCTTTATATTTATCTGCGTATCTTCTACGTTTTTCCACCTGTGCTGAGATTTTTAGTTTATCTGTGATAATGCATGAGATATCCTGATTTGTTACTGTGCATTGCTTTTATGACATCTATCTTTCTAAGTATTTTTGTTGATCTGTTCCCTCTTCTATACTCTTCTAACAGTGACAGTTCTTAATTGCTTTATAGTTTTCTCTATTCGATACTTCCATGGTGGTATTCAATTTCTCCCTTTCCATTCCCTCACTACCCAGTGTTCTTGTAGTAGAATTTTATCAATTATTAATTTAGCTGCACAGTGATATATCCTGTTTGCTTCTGTTATATAGCATGGAAACTTCTGTCTTTTGGGGGTTTATTGACCGTCTGCAGTTAATTTCTTTCATTGATCTTAATATGTCTATCTCTGTTAAATCAGTCGTGTGGATGAGACTGCAGCCTCAGATATGGAGGAAAAATTGTCAAGCCATTCTGACAATGAGGGGACATCAGATGGTGGACAGGATGATGTCTCAACACCACAGCTCCATATTGAGTCTGCGGGTGCTGTTGACATTTCCCCACAACACAGAGATACTGTCTGGTGTGTAGCTGGTGTGCATGGACACATGTCAGAGGGTGTCGTGTTACTCCTATAGGAGAATGAACTTTCCTGACATCACGGATTTGACATTTGTGCACTTGTCTGTGCCATAGATCATGTTGCACACCAGCTGGGTGTGATGCATGAAGGACAGGAGTGTAGACACAGTGAGGTCATAGTACCATTGGCTGCACAGAATGAAAGCATGCTGTCTGTGCCACAGTCCACTGAATCCCTGGTTATGGCTGTAGTACAGTAATGCCATAGCAAGTGCAGGGTTCTGCATGCCATGACTGTGCTTAGCCGAGTGCCACATGGGGATGCAGGCCACCTCTCAATAGACCAACCCCTGCCCATCAAGCATTGATGCTTATGCTGCAATATGTACACACATCTGCTGCTGGCCAATCCAGTGTGGGCCTGGCAGTCAGGACCAGTCATTTCTCACCCATACTCTTTCCCAAAGTGTCTCCATGTGCTAGCATCATGGCATCAGTCTTCTCTGTGGAGCAGCCTGGGCTGAGTGTTTCTATATGTGGTAGAGGCAGCCAGGACTGTGGTGTAAGCTGCCAGCATGGACATCTTGGCCTGCGTTAGAGTAACACTGACAACTGATCCACTGTGTCCTGTAGTGTCAGTCTCACAACGTAGTGATGATGATTGTTATGCAGACCACTGGCAATGTCATCTGTCTGTGGCTGTTGTGAAATCTTTACTAACCACAGGTGATTCCATTTAGTATGTGATACTTTATTCATACATTACATTGATATATATATATTGCTTATGGTATTGACAACAGTTTACTAGTATGTCCTGACTTGTTTTCCTGTTTGCATCTTTTGATACCATAGAGATAGAAATGAGGTTAAAAGAGGTATGTCCATCGTTGTGTGCCATATACACACATGCACCATTATGAGTCTGCATGCATACCTGGGTCACTTGTGGCCTGAGTTGATGGCCCATGTCATGACAGATATGTATATGTTCATACTGTTATATGTTAAAATTATGTTATGTCTGATGATCAGTATGAACTTTCCATTAGATGTAATCCGTGCTGCTGTGGTGGGGCAACACCTGAGCATCAATGTTTAATGTGTGTACTTCTGTACATGTGGCTTGTCATGACTCAAAGGTGTGTGTCAGACACAGCTGTGTCACCTGGGCCTGGACTTCTGGTTGCATCCTCCATCACCCATGCCTGTTTCTTTGCCCCTTTGTGTTCTCCTGTTCCTACTCTGATAGCAGTGAAATGTCTTCACACATGTAGGGTTCTTGGGTAGTTCACTCACACCTGCAGCAGGAAGACTGACATGTGTTGTTGTTAGCATACTGTGCAACATGGGGCACACAGTAATCATATGTGCTGCCTTTTCAGGTGTGTATTGCAGTGCATCCCTGGATGTGTCCAGACATTTGAACCCGGCATTCAATACATCAAAGACTCACACTTGGACCACCTTCCTTCCATATGGCAGCATCTGCTGTGCACACCACCTGACAGTTCAGGGATGGCCACCCTTTTCTACTGATGTATTTTTCTGCTTGTGTATGCAAGGGGGTCCTAATAAGGATGTGGGTGCAATCTACTGCATCAAGAACATAGGGATAGTTTACGATGTTACAGAAATGGTGCATGACAATTCACTGCTCCATGGCTGTAGATGAAAAGTATATGTGTTCATCTGACTCGGTGCACACTGCTGCCTGGAATAGTGTCAGGATATGACCGGTAGCTGTCTGTGACACTGCTACAACATCTCTCATATGTTGTTGGAATGTCTCAGATGCCAGTACACCTAGGCTCAGATAGACTTTTGTTTCGAGAGGTATGGGGTTGGCTTGCCACGTCCACACAGACATTTATGGGGCACACATGTTGCACACAACCTGCACCAGCTGTTTGTCTAAGTGGTTCCTGTCAATAATATCTTGATCTGAGAGTTGGCTTAGTTGTAGACTGGTTGTCTGTCTAGCTGGCTACCTTGTAGAATGCACAGCCAGATCCTCTTCCACAGCTTACAGTACCACATCCTGTTGCAGTTCATTTGCTGTAGGTAGCATTTTTCATTTTTGTTGGTATTGTTACAGATTCTGTAGGATTCCATGGGAATAGATACCTTTCCCTGCATTGCAGTATGCTATTCTCTGAGAATTTTGAAAACTGAATTGGTATTGCACTTTGCTGCATTTAAGTTGCATTGGGAGCACACAATGTGTTTTGTAATCTGATGGGAGTACACAGATACCATAATTATCCTACACCGAATATATAAGTGTTGAGACTGTTTGCAGCATGGCTTCTGAAACTGCATTCTCAGCTGATGCTCTGAAGTCTTCCTTCAGTGTACCGTACTGTCCATAATTAGCTTGCATTTTTTTTTTTTTTTTTTTTTTCTGTAAGTAGTAGTACATGATGTAGATAAATCTCCATGCTCTACAAAGAATTTCATGGCAATCCATATCTTGAGCACATAATAAGCCGATTATGATCAGAGACCCAATCATAATCCTCAATATTATTCATTGTTTATTTGTTGATTGGTATGTCGTGTAACACCTCTCATCCAGGTCACTGGTTTGCTTAGCAGCTTGGGTGTTTGACAGAGCTGCATACCTCTCAACAGCTCCACTCTTCATGGAGCACTCTGATTTTAACCATGGTTATCATCACTGCTCCAGTGCTCTAATTTGTCCTTAGGCAGGTTTCTGGTCTTTCACTAGTTCATTTCTACAGCTAATGAGACAGGAGCTTGTTTATGGCAAAATGGAGGGCTTCCTACTGAAATGGCAGCACTCCAAATGCTATGTGCCGACATGCTGAAAACAAAAAGACCAAAACTGAAGGAGAAAAGTGAATCTCAAACATTGCTGTTCTCCTTAAACTTCTTTATTGCAGGTGATACACACATGCATACACATGCACACACAAACAAAAACACACACACACCACAAAGTCTATCCCCTTACTAAGTAATAACTCTAACACATACACACTTGCATATTATTCAACTCAAACCATTTATGTCCCACTCAAGTATTCACATTTCCTGGTTCCGACATAACTTGCACTCAACAAAGAGTGCATTTAACATTTTGACATACTTACTGACCTGAACACACTGTTGAATAAATTTAGCTCTCATATATGTAGACACCACACACACACACACACACACACACACTTGACATACAGGTTCATATGTTCATACGTGTTAGCTAAAGATCACAAGGGCCTTTTTAAGCCGCCTAATCATGCATCCCAAATCTCTGACAAGTTCTGGTACCCTTGATAAATGTAAGCAGGGGCTTGTGAGGTGAAACATTTACAAGCAGGGGCCTGGGAGATGAACTATTTACAGGCTGCCTGTCTATTAGAGACAGAGATGCCAAACCAGGGATGAATTTCCTGTTCCTCATCCAACTGTCCAAGTTACACTTCAATTCGGTTAGGGAGGAACTCTGTTTCACATGGATGTATATACGACCTAATCTACTTATTTATATGTAATGTGTGCGTGTGTGTATATGTGGGACGAACCTGTGGAGTAAACAGAAAAGTAATTTTACCAAACTTAAATTTGAATCTTCATTATCAATAAAACAGTTTTTAGTACAACAAGTGCTGGGATTTTATGGTGATATTTATATATAGATAGATAGATTGGGAAAGAGAGAAAGTCAGACAGACAGGCAGACACACACAAACAAATGTACACATTCCCTTAATTTTGCATCTTGTCATTGAAAAACATGACATAAAGTTTTACTTGCTACGTACTCTTTCTTCATCTTCCTACCCTTCTTAGGGTAGGGGGAAAGCATATTTTTTTTATAAAACTTTATTAACAGATTTAATAAGAATAAAGGTAAAAACAAGCAACAATCATGATGTAACAACCGACAATTTTGTACAATAGCAATATATCTGAGTTAAAACAATAATGTGTAACCTTGGGTGTACTGGTAACAAAATGAAAACAGCATAATTACTATTTATAAAACAGGAATAATACATAACCAGAAAATTGTCAGAACATGTAAAGAACAAAAAGGTATATCAGGAGGGCCCTAATGTTCAAGATAGTGTAAAACATTCCTGCAGATGTATACTCATTAAAAAGTAATATAGAAGGGTATATTAATTGGTCAGAATACCCTTTACTCTTGTTTGAAGCATTGCATTGTGAAATATTTCCCTTTAAAACATATACTCACTTTTAAAGTAAGACACTGGTATGTATTGGTATACTTGTTGCAAGCATGTAATTATGTATTCTTTGTTCATTATCATTTGATCCCAACTCATGACAAAGTCACTGTGCTATGATTTACTAGAAATGAGAAACCTGTACATCAACACCCTGATTGGAGAATTAATTTTCTCCAGCAGAGTGTTAATCTACAGGTAATACCCACTGAAAAATGAGTCTGCCGCTTCACGGCAGCATATTAAGGAAGCTAATGGCCACCATTATGTTACATTCACTAAGCAGCACTTTTGCAGTTTAGTGAGTGTAAAATTAAAAAAACATAGAGAAAAGCACGTGTGTGTATGCGTACGCTTGTGTGTGTGAGTGTATGCATGCGTAAAAGTGAGAGTGGGATCGCTCGAGCCTTTATTTTATGCTCATTAAGCAGAGCTTTCTCTGTTAAGTGAGGGTAAAAGTAAAAGAAACATGAAAAAGAAAGAAAAGTACATGTGTATGTGTGTTTATGTTTCTGTCTGCATGTGTGAGTGTATGTGTACTTGCATGCATGAAAGCTGAAGTGTGTGTGTGTGTGTGTGTGTGTGTGTGCACGCGTGTATGAGAGTGTGTGTGAAGAGTGAGAGTGATTGAGTAGTGGCAACACCAATAGTCAAGAGGTTTGCATATTTCTCAACCTCAGCCTGCAGCATCACCCAGCAATGTAAAATGATGATATTTTTTCTTTTGCAATAGAGTAAAATGCAGTCATTGGTTAAGCTCTGTCAAAGTAACACAGCTATATGTCCAGTCACATGCAATAACTGGAACACCCACAGAGATACCTTATTAAAAGGATACAAGGCCTGATAAATGTGTCCTACATGAACCAACTCAAAGTCCTGGTGCTGCACTTGATATTCTACACACATCTAAGAGGTGACCTGTGTCTGGTATGCAAGGCATCCCCTGACCCATTACTGGTGGATCTGCTGCATACCAGAAAGTCAAATGTCATCAGAAATACTCACACTAGGGATCTAAACCTCTTCTGCAACATCAACAGCATTGTTTAAGGGACAGGTATATCTCACAGAGGATACTGCTGCCTTGTAACAGACTCCCCGTCTACATAAAACAAAGGTTATCCCTATCCATATTCAAGTGCAACTTGGATCTATGGATGGGAAACAGAACATTTACCCGAGGACTGCACCCTATACTACATATGGACAGACAAAACTCCTAAATGCTTTATCCCATGCAGTGGTACCCTCAAATTATCTATAGTATGTTCACAGTTATTCTAATTAAAGATATGCAACAATCAACCATGGACGGGTAAGACCAGTCTCTAACCAAATGGGATAGGTTTGTTTTAGCACAAAAAGGGAAACTGGCTAGGCTTAAAATGGCCCGCAAGGACAAATAGTCTAGTACTTATCTATGAACCTATATGCTTGCAGAGGGACTTTTCTGCATGACTAAATATGTTTGTTTTGATGTGCATTCACCAGAAAACAGATTATCAGCTGCAAAGCAGTTAATGTTACTGTCCTGTTGTGAAAGCAATTTTTATTTTACTGAAACTTATTTTGAGGGCAATGTATACATATATTATAGCATTATTTATGTATTTATTTATCTATCTGACATTTATTGACCGCGATAGTCTGACTGAGCTATTGCCCTTGCTCATCGGAAGCCCAGAGAGAAAATCTCCACAGTACAATTAAGCAAAAATATATTAAAGTAGTATAATATGAAAAATTAAGTAGCTAACTATTATAGTATGAGTAAGAGAACAACAGCACAAGTGACAATTACACAAAGTAGTAATTATAGAAAGAGGTAATAGCAAAGCTGGCATAATCACATTTGGATTGCTATCAATGAACAACAGTACAATTCAAAGCATATTGTTTTGAGCTAAGCTTGGTGTAGATGTACACCAAGCTTGAGTATATAAGTAACTTGAAGTTAGATATGCATATATACTTAAACATTATGATCTAAATTTGGTGTAGATTTGTTTACATATTGAAAAGCATAGAAATTTTAGTTGAATCTAATAGCCCCCAAAAGCTATTGTTAGAATGTTCTAGCTTCTACATATGCAAGAAAAAACAGACCTCTCAATATTTCCCACAAGTTAAGTGTTTTCGTTCTTCACAAACATAACTTCATCAGAACAATGCATGTGTAACTTCAAGTTACTTACGTACTCAAGCATTTAATTTACATCCAATTTATACAAAAAAATCATTCATGAAAAACTATATAAAAGACTTTAAATTCATATAATAAAAAGAATATCAAAAGCATCAACTTAAAAAAATTAAAATATAAAATATGAAATCATTTTACCATTAAATCCTATCAACTTTTAAAGTGAACTTACTATATATTGATAGACTTTCATTTATACCAGCAATTTGAGTAGCATTCAACAAAATTTGCCAGTACAATTCACAAACCTATAAAAATTCTCTCATTTCCCACAACTTGTGTTTCTAAATACTTTTTCAAGTACATAAAAATATGTATTTTTTAAAACCTGCACATAATTTACTGTTATACCTTTAGTTTTCTCCTCCTTTATTTTTATACCCAGATATCCTGGTAAACAGTTTCACTGTAATAAATATATACTGGATATCATGCTTTGAATTTGTAGTGTATACTATTATGTCATCCAGAAATAGGGCTATCATTTTTTCCCACCCTTTGCCCCATTCCTATCCTATGGTGTTTACCTCCCTAACACTCTTGGCTAATGACTCCAAATATGCCACAAAAAAAATGTTTGAGAGTGGGCATCCTTGTCCAGTACCCCTTGCTATCATGAACTCTTTCGTCAACTGCCAGCCTAGTAAATTTATGCTTGCATCCTCAAGACATGTTAAATACGGTTTCTACCCACTGTTTGGGGACATTAAACTTCTCTAGTGTCATACCTATAAATAAATAGTTTACCATGTTGAATGCTTTCTCAGCATTTAAGCCAATTAACATCAAGCGGTTATCATTAGCGGACCGGAGTTCCGCTGTGGCGACCCCTAACCGGGAAAAGCCGAAAGACACAAACAAACATCAAGTGGTTATTTTAGATATTGTCTCCCTCTGTATGATTAAGGTTCTATTAATGTTGTCATATTTTTGTTTCCCGCACTATAAAGCCACTTTGATCCTGTTCTATGACTCACAGTAATAGATTTGCTAACTTCTGTGCCAATATTTTCATAAAGATCTTGTAGTCATGGCTTAATATCGAAACTGGCCTATGTGACCTTGGTTTAGTTTGATCCATACTTTTTTTGGGCAACACAACCATCACTGCTTTTTTCAATATAAGTAGTGGGTTTTGACACTGTGTTATATTGTTAAACATTTTTTTCCATTTTTGACAAGGGGTTTACCCATTACTTCCTCAGCTTCTCCTTGTATACCATCACATCCCATGGTTTTCCCTTTTCTCTATCTTCTTATAGTTTCTTCTGTCTCCTCTTCTCCTATCACCTTAACCAACCTCTGCTGTTCTTGTTCATCCAGTTTAAGCATTGTATACGTACTTGAATACCGATCCATTTCTTCCCACCTATTATCCAGTCTTCTAGCTTCCATATAAAGATCACTGAAATATCTAAGCAGTTCTTCCATTATTTGTTCTGGTTCCTTTTAATCTGCTCTGTATCCAATCTTTTTAGTTTGATTGTTTTCACTTTTTACCTTTTGCTGCTTTAATCTCTGCGCTATTTTGTTATTGGTATGTTGTTGTCCTCGACTATTTTGAAAATAATCCTGTTTGGTTATCATGGCTCTATATTCTTTCTCCAAAAGGGAAGTAGAAACGAACCAAGCAGAGACCAAAAATTCCACGGACTGTTTATTGTAGTAAGCGCTTTCGGTCGAGGTAATCCCCCAACCTTCATCAGACATACACAAAATGACAACCAAAATGCCTTCTTTAAATATATGCCTTGATTAGACTATACATTCTTGTTGATTGAATAATTGGTTGATTGTGCTTAAACCATCAAACAATGTATATGCTGTGTGACATGAATACATACAAGAAGGCTACAGTTTTTCCCAACATAAACAACATTATGAATATAAATATTATACATATAAATAAATATTTGTATGAGATACATATAAAATATGATTTAGCTATAGATTATTATAAAAATGTTGATTCACAATAAAATCACATGATATTTAATTTAAAATGTTGAATTGGTTGAAAATAATGATTATTTATCAACCCTAAACAATAATATTGTGTTTTACTACAATATTAATATTCATTTGTAATAACATTTAAACGCAGTTTAACAGTTATCAACATATTGTCAATGAGAAATAATAAAACAGTAAATTGCAGCATGTCTCATCATAAACAATGCAACAAATTAAGACCAAATAACCCAAGTTTGTTTATAAGAGAGGTATGAATTTGAAGAGTTGGTTAGACAAGTCTGGTCATAAACCAATAAGGACAAATATTGGTATGTCAAAATGTGGCATGTGTCCTCAATGCAAGCACATAATGACAGGGAACAGTGTGTGTATTAGGGGGAATACCTATGCCATAAAAGGGAGATATAACTGTGATAGTAAGAGAGTTGTTTATGTAGCACAGTGCACAAAATGTTGTGCATTTTACATAGGCAAAACAGAAAGATCACTTAAGAAAAGAGTTTATGAGCATGTTTATGCCGTAGGCAGAAAAGATTTAACAAATGCTCTTGCCAGGCATATTCATGATGAACCTGATCACAGTTTTACATTTTCTGTCATCCAACAAATCAACATTAGTATCAGGGGTGGACCGTGGCAACTTTGGTTAGAGGAACAAGAATTACTATGGCAAATTAGAACTGTAGCACATATTTTTCCAGGTTTGAATGAGTATGCATCATTAAAAAGCATACTAAAATTAAAGGCATTAATGAGATGATGCTAGTGTAGCTGGCTATGCATAGTAATAATTAATAAATAAACATATTATAACAGAATTAATGTAATAATATTGTTATAGCTATGACTTTTATTGGCGAGTGTCAATTTTGTTTTGGTTTTATTTGGTCTTAATTTGTTGCATTGTTTATGATGAGACATGCTGCAATTTACTGTTTTATTATTTCTCATTGACAATATGTTGATAACTGTTAAACTGCGTTTAAATGTTATTACAAATGAATATTAATATTGTAGTAAAACACAATATTATTGTTTAGGGTTGATAAATAATCATTATTTTCAACCAATTCAACATTTTAAATTAAATATCATGTGATTTTATTGTGAATCAACATTTTTATAATAATCTATAGCTAAATCATATTTTATATGTATCTCATACAAATATTTATTTATATGTATAATATTTATATTCATAATGTTGTTTATGTTGGGAAAAACTGTAGCCTTCTTGTATGTATTCATGTCACACAGCATATACATTGTTTGATGGTTTAAGCACAATCAACCAATTATTCAATCAACAAGAATGTATAGTCTAATCAAGGCATATATTTAAAGAAGGCATTTTGGTTGTCATTTTGTGTATGTCTGATGAAGGTTGGGGGATTACCTCGACCGAAAGCGCTTACTACAATAAACAGTCCGTGCAATTTTTGGTCTCTGCTTGGTTCGTTTCCACTTCCCTTTTGGATTTTGGTTTTCAGTTTTGGTTTTTACTCTATATTCTTTCTATTTGTCTATGTAGTCCATGATCTGACATTTTGCCTCTTATTTGTTCATCTATTATTTCTATTAATTCCCATCCTTTTAATGCCCGTATCTCTTTGAGTATTTCTATTCCTTCATTATACTTCACCAGGCTTTTATCTTGCACCTCACTTATTTTATTTACCACCTTATTCAATATCTCTAGTTCACATTCATCCTATCTGTAACATGTATCTCCATCATTCCCATCTAGCCTCTCAAGTGTATCTGTCACTGTCTGTTTGAACCATACTACAAAGTCTCGTTTTTCCAACAGTGTCTAGCCCCAAACTCTACTTTAGGTGCTTTAATTTTAATTTTGACTGGTGTATGGTAGAATATCAGAATGGGATGAGTATTTGTTTCTTTTACCAGGTATCCAAATTCCCTTTAAATATAAAATCTATCCAGCCACTCCCAAAATTACCATTCCTACTGGAATAATGTATACTACCCTAATTTTTCCCCCTTAATCTCAAGGAATATGTTATTTCATATATCTGCTTAGTTTTCTCAAATATATGCCCTCACTTGCTATTGTATACTTTTGGGGACCCCAGAAACAACTTCCCTTGATCGTATTGTATTCCAGTCTCCTGCAGTCAGTATTATTCCTTGATGAAATGCCATTATTTCCCCTACACATGTCCTTGATGAAATGCCACTACCTCTCCGACCACATGATGAAATGCCACTACTTCCCCTGCCATATGCTTCACATCCACTTAGGTTGGTTTTGGTGGTAAATATACTAATGCCACTGTTACCTATGTCCCTTTCCATATGCCCCTGATTATCACATACCTTCCTTGTATACCAGTCTTTGTCTCCTCAATCTTCATGTTCAGTTTACTAATTAATATCGTTATTCCTCTTTTCACCTAATTTCCTGCAGTATCACAATACCACGGTCTGCCACTATTCCTCACAAGCCTGTCATGCTTCTCATTACTTTCAATATTGTGCCTTTCTTCCAGAGGACTGAAAGCATTTCTTCTTTTTATTGATAAGAATTCAGATTTTTTTTATTGGTCTCGGCTGACCACTATTTCTTCTCCCAGGAATCTTCACTCCATGCACTGTCTGTATTTTAATATCTTCTTTGGCCAGGCCAGTCCAGGTGATCAGGCAATCTTTCAATTGAATGTTGCACAGTCTTTTCATTCTATCACTTGAGGGAAGACAGAGAATCTAAGATTATCACTTTGTGCTCTGTCTTAAAGCTCTACAACTTTGTGATTTAATTCTCCTGTTTTAGCTTCTTGTGCTATCAGTCTGTCTTTTAAATTGACTTTGCTTTTTGTAAATATCTGCAATGCCATAAGAGTGTTTAGACAGCACAGCCTCTATTTCTTGAAGTCTGTTGTTATTAGCATGAATGTAATCTGTCAAGCCATTACTTATCTTACATATTTTTCATAAACATGGTCCGTATTCAACTCTATGTTCTCTCCTATTACTGCCATAACAGCCACACCATCTCTCGTCAGTTCTTTTCCCTGGTCTTGATGTTCTGGTTATCAAATAAAGCCATAGTGCAATTTCTTACCCTTTCTTTTTCTAGTACATCTGGTACCCACGTGTGCTGTCCTATTGCAGCATAAGGAGCACATTTCTTTGGCTAAGACTTTCGATTGTTAGTTAAATGCCTCTCTGCAGCCTGGAGCTCTCAATTTTCCCTGCTAGCGCATGCCTGCCATTTTAGCACCCAATGCATATCATTTTTATATTTTACATAATAATGAATTACATATGCTTTGTTTTCACCTTGCTTTTGCTTCTTTTTAACTAGTTGTTTGTTTTTCTTCAAATGTATTATTGTAATAGTTTTAATGTTTAGTGTCTTTCTTCCTGGGCCTCCAGTGAAAATGGGTCTTTTGTGACCCTGTCGGGACTATCCCTGTAAACAAAAAAAACATAAGAAGTAGAAAATAAATAAATAAAATAAAGAAATGCATATCTGAAAAAGTAACTGATTAAACATTGTTTGCTTCTACCCAGTAATAAAGAATAGCATTAGTGCCAGGAGCAATAAATCATTCTGGCATCTCACCAATGAAAACTTACAGTTAGAATGGGAAATACAACTTTTCAAACTAATATTTTAGAAATGTTTTGATAAATACTTTTTAATGCTTCTATGCTAACTGTGAAGATTATCACTATCCCCTTCCACTGTAGTATCACTGAAATAAGCTTAAAATATGTGCCTTATTAAACAGGGACTTCCATGTAGTCATTGAAGAGGTAACAAATGCAGCATTTCCTCCTACACACAACACTTTGGCATAAAGCTTGCATTAATGTGCACATGGTCCTTAAGGCCATTAACCACTATATAGAGTGAACTGCCGACAAAAATTAGATGCTGTACAGCAGGTGGCCTAAGACAGAGCCCTGTGACAAATTTTGGCCAAAGCCAATTGTTTTATCCTTGAACTTGGGCATCATTCTTCATGATGGTAGAATACTGCTCAGCACCAGTGACTTTTTCTTCCTTGGAAACGGGGAAGAAAAGCTCAGTGCATCTTCCTGTATTTTCACCAGGGTGAAGCACCTAAAGATGTTTACTCCTACATGACTGAACACAAGGTCATACCCATATTTAAGGCAGTGAAGTGTTCCGAAGGCCTTTACAATGTCCCTCATCTTAACACTACAGAGACTGCTTACTGTACTCCTCTCCTTGTCCATTCTGGTGAGTGCAGTGTGCAGGTATCTATGGACTCAGCAGTATCAAGTAACTTGTGATTCTGTACAGGTCAATGGGACTTTAGGGAGTAGCTTGCACTGAGCACGATTCAAAACAGGGGTATGTGTGTGTGTGTGTATGGGAGTAGGTACAGACAGACATATGCATGAGTACTTAGATTGCTTAGGTTTGTTATATGTGGACCTGAGAGGCTTAGAGAAAGATTTTAAACAAGTTCTGCATGTGTTTGCAGTGTGTTAAACTGCTAGGATGAGAAAACATGTTATTAGAATAACTATGTCGTTACCTTATTTCTACTGACAGACCTATTCCCCTGTATTACACCCATACTTACTTCCCTTGCCCTCCTTATGAACACATTGGTTCACTTACAGCAAGGCCACGTAGCTTCATACATTTCAACAGGTTCAATTATATAAATGGTGTATACATAAGAACCAAAAATCTACCAACTAGTTCATTGTGTCCTACAACTTAAGGTAAAGAAGCCAAAGTCTGGGTCTCTGCACTTGATCCTTTATGATGTATTAATATATTTATTGGGAGACAGAGAAATAAACCATAGGAAAGCATTAACACAGGAACTCAAGCCTTGACTGTGTAACATCATCTTCATTGGTTCATGTGTTCTACACTAAAGTGGTGAACCTGTCCCCTCTTAGCCAATAAACACTAGAGACCAGAAGGGATAGGGAGTGCATAATATATCTGTACATGACCATGCCAGGGAGTTGTGAAGACATCATTACTGAACAGGAAAGATGCTAGAGGGGGCACAGGCAAGAAGCTGTAGGGTCAATGACTTCCTAGATATGTGAAAGTAATTTTTCAAGGGCAAAGACATGAACCAATTGGCTATGCTACTAGGAAGTGTGGAGAAATGGGGAAATCAGAGTGTTAAATTCACTTAAAGGGTAGACTAGGTAGGCTAACTGGCTTCTTCTGCCATTGAACAAATGTAAATGTAAAGAAAATAGTTGAGGACCTTACCTGCTAATACAGGAGATGACTACAACCAGCCCTAGAAAGTTACTCCACCACTAAATGTGTCACAGCTGATGCTTTTATGAGATACCCTCACTTTCATTAATCACCTCCAACTGCATCTACTGCTCTGTTTGCTCAACCTGGATTTTAAATCATGCAAGCTGCATCAACTATAGTGACAGGGAGACAATTCCCTTTCAAAAAGGTGGGAAGCTTCCGTTCATTGCTCTTCCAGACTTTATGTTACCATTCATGGAGATTTGATGCATAATAACTTAAGCTCTGTTTTTCTCTTCACAGAAATGTATTTTCAATCACATTTTGAAGGGTAAAGGTACATGGGACACACAAGCTCTTTTCTGATGTTAGGAAGTAAACAATGAAATCTGGGGACCAAGCGTGGAGAAAATGGAAAGACAACTTCTTGTCTACTAGCAATTATAGCAGGAAAGTTGTGGCCTTAAACAATCTAAAGAAATTCTGGAAGGAAATGAATATTATTCTGGGAAACAACCTCAAGACAAAAAAGAAAAAAAAGCTCAATTCGCTAACATGGTCTCTCACACCAATGGGCAGCCAGAAAATATACCTGGTTAGGGATCATCTTAAAAATGTAAATAGTAACTATAGTGGGGATACTAAAAATCTTGGTCATCAGTGCACACAGAAGCTGTAAAACATGTACCCTCAGAGCAATTAAGGTATGGGCATTTAAAGTTAAAATAAAGTGTTACAAGTTGTGAGAACAATTGAATGTACTGTAGTTAGCCAAAAAGCAGCTGTTCATAAGTGATTTCTTCTTATAGCACCATCTACCAATGAGCTGATAGAGAAATGCAGCTGGATAGAGATTTGCTTGCAAGTATATGCAATGACTATAGTGGAGTCCCATGAGACTGGGATAGCAGTGCACAAGCCAGGACAACAAAATGTCTCAAGACAAACTATGGCATGGACATTCAGAGTTAAAATTAAAATGAAATGCCATAAATTAGGAGTGCACTCGGAGTATGCGATATTCAGCCAACCAGTGCATTTGTCTTTCCTGGGGTAATAAATGAATTATTTCTGGAACCTTGGGGCAGCTGTTAAATAGTATGTAACTATCTTTGTTTTCTACCTGTATGTTACTGACCACCCACTAGAGTGGGTGGAGTTTAGGTCATGATAATGTATAGGTCACATACAAATGTAACTTTTATCTGATGCTGCCTTTACATTATGTCTTTTAACTACTGCTAATTTCACACACACTAAAATGAAGGTGTTGGAAATATCGTCATTGAAATGAAACCTGAGTGCCATTTTCCATAATCTTTGCAGTGATCTACCTCTATAAAACTAATCTCCATTCCTATAAGATGATGAACTTTTCACCTTAAGATATATAAAACTATGCAAATGTATCTTTGTCTCCTTAAACAAACAGAACCTTACATCTTGACCTTCATAAAAAAAGTGTTATGCAATTTTCAGCACTGCAATTTGTTAATATTTACTACACAGCAAGACCAGCCCATTATAGATGGATGTGCCTTTGTGTACATATAAGCACAAGCCATGACAATCTTGTTCTTAGAAGTATAAACAGGTTTTTGTTCAAAGATCAAGAAGTATTACAGAATATAGCATATGTATCTTCTTCACTTAACATTACTTTGTAAAATTAAAAGATTACATTTGGTGACCTCATGTCATTGACAAGTTTAGCTGCAACACACGTAAATATAGAAATTACTACAAAATAGATGTGTAAACCATCTACTAAATAATAAATGTGTTCTTCAGTGAAATGTAGGTGACTAAATACGTCATCAAGTCATTATGCTGTTCATTTGCTCCTTCACTTAATAATTCTCTTACAGACGTAATCTCTTGTGCTGTTAATACGCTGCAGGTATTATACAAATATTGATTCATTACAATTATTTGTTCTGCGTATGTCTAGTTTTATATATGAAAAGTTTCCAACATATATTGACCATCCTTTGGTCATTGTAGAAGTACAGATGATTAAGAATATTTACATGAAGCAGTGGGAGGTTAAATAATAACTATATAGAAAAAATCTCTTGTTTTTATTTAGAAATAGTATGTAGCCAGATGAACCATAGTAGAAGAAAGACTGCACTATAATAGACAAAAGACCTGGAGATATTTAAATAAATAAAACACATAGTACCTGAAGATATTTAAATAAATAGAACACATAGTATGTATTGCTATATGCATGCAGATAAAATTTTCTCCTACTAACAAGACGAAAGTTGCAGTTAAACAACGAGTCAAGGCATTCATTAGTCTGAGCTGTCAGAGACACTGAAAAGGCAATGCCTAATAGATTGGGAGCTGAGGAGAGAATGAACAATCAATAGCATTTTTATGAAGCTGAAAGGGTGGAGTGGAGAAGGACGTAATGTCAAAATACTAATTAAATATTTGGCTTTTGTCAGGGGTTATATACAATGCATTGAGCAAACATTAGTGCACAACAGATGCACAAAATAGATGAACAGAGTATATATTAACATGTCATGGTGCTTTGCCTTACAGCAGGGATTAAAGAGTAGTTTACAGATTAGAATATGAGTATCCCCCCTTTCAGAAGATGGAACCTGATGGGCTGCCTCTACTAGCTGACCTAGTTAGTTACATACGAAAGGTGCTTTATAATCCATATAAAAAAACAGAAGAACCAGGCTTAAATGTGACACATTAGTGACTGATTGACAATGTACAGTTCCTATAATCTTTGAATTTAAAGAATGAGACTTTTGCATTTGGGGATTTCTCCCTTCTACTAGGCAAAGTGATCTAGGAATTAGTAAATAATCAGCAGAGATGTGGTGGGACATAAGAGCAAAGCCCCCCCCCCCAATCAAAAATGCTTTAGAAGTTATTCTGATTTTTTTTTCCAAGTGTCAGTTTGCTTTGAAAATGTCACTCTTTTATAATGGTGTTTATGAATTTGATCAAATAGCAGTCATATTTCTGCCATGCTGCCAAGAAATTGACTATAATCATGAAGGTGCAGAAGACAGTCAGTGGCAGATTAGGTGAGATCCAATTAGTGTTGCTAACTGGGGTTAAAAGGAACAACTATGCCATCTTGGTTCCAAAGAATCAAGCAGCTAAAACAGAAAAAAAAAATGCACGCAGAACTTCTGTTTCTTCTATAGCAATGTGCTCCATTACATTTTATGGTGTGTTGAAGATGAGACTGCAGAATAAAAGACTATGTTTTTATCCATCACTATCTCCTCCCAAATCTCATATATGACCTATAAAAACACTTCTGCAGCTCAACGTACCATACTAGCACAAATGTACCATATCCTCACCTCATACCTGCTACTAACTAAACAACCAATAAAATTAGTACTCTCCACACCATACTATATCTCTTCCTGCACCTAATAGGCTCACATCACAAGTTACGAACAGAATCTCTACTACCAGTACATAACCCCAACAAGTTCAATACAATCTCTTGCATGTCAGCTCCTTATTCTACTATAACACCTTTATTATTTCAAATCACCTACGTAAACTGTTTCAGAACTAAAAATCACAAATCATAATCCCCCTACCACAAATTTCAACAGTAAACACAAATTAAAATACAACTGGCTTTAGCCCCATCACCACTACATTACCAAGCTACAGCCAAGTGGTAACATCCTCCTAAACTCAGGTACAACACAATGCAACAGCTTACCTAATCCCAATTTACTACAACCACTAACAATCTAAATGACCACTTATACCTAAAGCTATTTCATGTAAAAGTAAGAAACCTCTGTAACAAATCCCTAAAGTTCATGCCTGACTACCACTCTACTTGATATACTAAACACCAAATCCTGGCTGAAAAAAGAAATAAAAGATGAGGAAATCACAACCCCCCCCAAATGTTATTGCACTTAGATTATATAGATAATACAAATAAAGGAGGTGGAGTAGCAATAATACGCAAAACACTTATGAACTGTCCACATATCACACCACCATTACCTAATTTACAAATGCAGATGTTCTTATAACTGCTATTAAACTTAATGCTCACAAAAGGGTTGTCATAGTAGGTGCACATGTAATCCCAGGCAATAATATCATCACTTTAGAAGACATCTTTTGCTGGATATCCAACAGCATACCTCTAGAAACAATAATTCTGAGACATGTCAATATTAACTGGTTTACAATAGATTCTGACAACTCATCAAAGTCTGTTCATCGTTCACTGGAAACAATGAAAGGGGTAATGTCGATAATTCAAATTCAACATTATCATATATTCCAACTCCGAGATCGCACTAGGAAAAGGGTAAATTTCCCAATCCCCACTGTACTACAATATCCAATCACAATGTCAACCTCACAACAGAGAATGCACACTAGCATTCGGTATTTTGGATTCGAACATTTTCCAGATTGGTGTTATGTGAACTTGAAAACAACCTTTTGACCATCCCAGTTCAAGTAACTGCCATCCAACATTTTGATAGTAAACCAACGAAAACATCACAAGAGAATCTATCTTAGACTGGATTCTTACATCTGAGCAAACAAAAACACATATTTTGGCATGCTGCCAAATGCCTTATGTGACCATTTCCCAACCTACCTAATCAAACACCAGACACAAATAAAATGTAGCCCTCACTTTAATGAGTAAAGAAGTTAACTAAATTCCAGTTAGAAACCTTTATTAATGAACTACAACATTATAAACGGTGCATACTTAAAGCTTTACCCCTTGGCAATGTTGTCTTGGAATTTAACCAAACCTTCTTTACTATACTCAACAAACATGCCCCTATCAGAACAAAAAGACTCAAACCTAATCCTGCCCCCTGTCTATCTAAGAATATCAAACAAATAATGAAACCTAGATATAAAATCTGGAAACATGACTACAAAAAAAAAATGCCACAACCAAGACAACATAAAAAAAACAAACAAAAAAAACAAGTGAAACATCACATTAGAAATGACGAAAAAAATTTCCATACCAAACTACAAAACAAATCTCAACCAAACTCCAGACTATTCTAGCCCACAATAACAAACTCCTACTCAACAGAGCAAAAACACAGCTTATTTTATTCAGTCTGTTGCCTCCCTACTAGAACATGAAACAAATGTCAGCCTTTCAGTAAATTCTGAACTGCCCAATTAAGAGAACATCTCTTTCACATCAGTTTCAACCACCATCATAAAAAAGTATTGCCATGGGCTTAAACCCAGTGTTTTAGTTCTTGATAATCTTTTCTACAGAATATATCAAGATAAAGGCAGATGCACTTGCATAACCAGTCTCAGTTTTAATAAAGTTCTCTATCACAAAAAACTATGCCTCCCTAATCTGGAAAAATATCACTTGTTATGCCTTTACATAAATGTGGCCCCTCCTCTTATCTCTCAAACTGTAGTTTCATTGCAATATTGTCACCTCTATCCAAAATTCTTGGGAAGTACATCTACACTCAGCTGCAAAAATATGTATCTTGGAACATAACCTTCTCTCACCTATATAGCATTGATTCTGACCAAACCACAGCACTACCACAGTACCACAAAGGTTATTTATTTATTTATATATTTATGTATCTGACATTTGAGAATTGGGTTGGTCTGACTGGGCAAAGCCCTTTTTCAGCAGAGACCTGAGGAGAAAAGCTCCAGTATTACAATGCACAGGCATTTATTAGCACAGATATTTGTTACAAGTCAAGTAAAACAAATGAAATAAAATATGAAATAAAAATATGAATTAAACAATGAATAACTAAGGAAATCTGTAAATAATAAGTTTCGTTTTTTTACATGAGAAACACATTCTGTAGAAAAATGAGAAAAGTACAAGTAAGTTTTATTAATAAAGTTAATGGGAACAGGAACTCAGACAATCTGATATCCACACTATCTAAACTTATCAAAAACATTCAACACTGTCTGCCACCAAAATCTCCCAAATAAACCATCACGCTTAGGTGCTTAGGCCTTACAAATTTGTTGTTCATCAGGGTTCCCAGTTACCTAACTAATAGAGAGCAAGCTGATGAATGGCAAAATGATTATTCCACTTTTCTACCAATAACTGTGGATGTCCCTCAATCCATATTAGTTCCCTTACTGTTCAGTCTTTTCATCAGTAACATTTAGTCTGCATCCATTCATGCCTCTCTCTCTCAATATGTTGATGACTTTTTTCTTACCTGTATGGCAAAAAGTCTATCTACTCTCCAACAACTGACCCAGGAATCCCTCTCATCCACTGAAAACTGTCTTAGCAATTCCCAGTGTCTTCTTAACCCTTAACAAAAAAAAAATGTTATTCACAACCCAAACAGTACAACACTCAAAAAATCAATTCCTAATAACCTTTGTGAATAATATATAGTTGAGCTCATATTACGCACCAAGTTACAAGGAGTTATCATAGTTGACTAAATGAAATGTCATCACCATGCAAGACATAAGGAAGAAAATGCTAAAAAGTGGACAGTCTCCATACAGCAAAACCTTTCCTCACAGACACTGTAAGAATAAGCATTTCTTCGGCCTTCCTAATAACAATCCTCTGATAGGCCTTCCCAGCCTTGACTAACCTAACATCCACTGTGACCTCTGAACTACAACAGTGCTAAAATAGAATTGCCAGCTTCGCCACAAGCCACCATAGCAGGACCCACCACGACTTGGCTCTCAAAAAGTTAAACTGGCTTGAACCATCTCAGTCTCTTTTTCACAACTACTGATAAATAATCCATAACTTACTATGCAGATCAAACAATTGTCCTAGCCTAAATACCCTTGCTGATCCCTATTTCCCTAGCACAACATTGTGTTTCAAAGACAAACTGCTGATTAATATAACTAAATCCCAAACCACTTTTGGAGACTCACTATATTCTAACAGCATCTCTAAATAATGGAATTCTCTTCCTATTTCTCTGAGACATATTGAAAATCTAAAGTCAGTCAAACCTGAACTAAAGCATCATCTTGCTAACAGTTGGATCTACTCATCTTCTTCCCCAGTTTATCCACACATCTCTTAAGTACCTCACTGAACATTCAGATGGAAATATCCATCCCTCTTCCTTCAGTCATACTTCTCTCTTCATTCCTCTGACTTTTTTAATTTCTTATAGCATTTTCTTTAATTACAACATTTAGTCATAATTCTTCAAGTCAGTTAGCTCTTTAAATACTAACGACACTGCAATGTCTTGGAAAGAGTAACTACACATCTATTAATAAAATATAGACTAATGAAATCATCTTTCTAATGTATCATACCATGGAATAATGCATTATGTGTTAATTTATTTATTTTCTTAATGTACTATATTGCAATGTCTGCTAATCCAATGTATTACATTGTAATCATCATTAAATTCTGCACTGTAATATTTTAGTTCAGTTCATTGTTCATTAAGTTCTTCATCCCTAGCTCATCTTCCAGTGATCTATTACTTGTTTCTGCAACTTGCGCTGTGATTATTTTGGAGCTTTTCTCCTGGGTCTTCACTGAAAAGGGGTTTTATGCCCAATTGGACTTTCACTGTAAACAAATATAATGAATGAATAAATAAATATAAGGCAATATGATAATTTGTCTTTTAAAGAAGAATGCTTTTGCCTATGTCTAGAGAAGGATTCAAAAATAACTTACACAGTATGCAAGACACAGTTGCATGGTACACAGTTACTTGTAGGGCATTCACAGTTCAAAGATAACAGCAGCTCAAGTTATGTTTTTGTGGTAGGGGTTACCTGTCTGCTTGCTGACCAACAGACCTCCCCACTGCATCATTTATTCACCTGCTGAAGATATCCCTAGAAGTACAAGGGCAAGAGCTTTCCAGAGGTGGCATCACATAGGCATACAATGAAGTTTGTTTTTGCCCTGACTAACATCCTGGCACCGATGACATATTAGATATGGTCCAAACCTCCCTGGATGAAAGGAAGCAAGATCTAGATCAATGCAGGGACCACAATACTGTCCCTGATATGATTGACTATTACTGTGCATGAGCAATGACAGCTACCATCAAAGACGTCCCACACTGTCACTTGCAGTGCTGCCCCTCCTCTGAGGGATCATGGCACTGGATATTCCTAGTTTAGCCCCCCACCCCCACCCCACCCAGAGTAGGAATGCCTATCTTCCCCATACCAGCTCCAACACACATCTGAGTTTCTAATCAAATTGGGATCATCTAATTCATAGACAAGGTTTTATCCTGCCTAAACCAAAAGGATTGACAACTCAGCTTACTTTGGGTAGAATGTAGAACATCCAAGGGAAAGTAATTTATGGAAATAAACAGTGAAGCACAGGATTTGTAGTTCAGGAATAGTATTGATCCAGTCTGTGTTAGTAAAATGATAAAGCATAAAATAATGGCACCTGTCAAAAAATATCAGAATCCACAGCAGCAATGTTGTGAATTCCAATATGGCTACTTCACATGAACCAAGATAACATTATTCACCTAGTGCAGGCAACTAGTCTTGTGGGATAAGTTTCATGGCAATGCCCGTAGTGGCCTAGTTGACCAGCAAGTTACCTATAGTTTCCAGGTAGAGAGTGAGTTACTGAGATCAACTGCAAGATGTGTTGGCTAAAAACGGCACCTCAAGGAATTTGAAATGTTATGCTGTTTGACAGAACATGCATTGCCACTATCCATGTATGCAGTACTGTGATAAAAATATTGCTACTGGTTTGTTACTAATAAGGAAGATATGCAGTATTTTCATATGTGCATTTATTTTTCAGAGTTTAAGTGACTTGTAAATTATAGTATGTCAACCGTCAAATGATAGAAATGTCAAACTATTTAATCTTACATAAGTAATAATGGTTAAGCTGTTATATTGCAGTAAACATCTATACACCCCTTCAGAGAAAACCAGACAACTTTGTAACACAGGCATTTCTTTAGTCCAAGCCAAACTTTCTACTAGCAGAAAAGAAGATTAAACCGGTGACGTCTTTATAGCAAAGCTATGGAATAAACTATTTGTTAAAAATAAGAACTTGCCTCCAAACAAGGTTTTAAACTGATCATCATGACTTTCATAACTAGTAACTGATATTGCAAGTGTGAGGTTACTCAACCTAGCTAAAAGCAAGTTTTTGCTTAGTTTTCCAGAGTGTGTGTGTTTGTGTGAGTGTGTGTGTGTGTGTGTGTGTGTGTGTGTGTGTGTGTGTGTGTGTGTGTGTGTGTGTGTGTATATATATATATATATATATATATATATATATATATATATATATATATATATATATATATATATATGTATATATATGTAGAGAGAGAGAGAGATGGATTTTTAATTATTTCCAATAAACCAAGAAAATAAATATTTGCAAGAACATACATTCTACCTGGCACTACAGTCTCCTTTTCTACCCCCTCCTGCTAAAAGACAGTTACCTTACGTGTACCCCTCTGGTGTAATAAAAGCACAAATGACAACACTTATGCATTATATAAGTAAGGGTTGGAAGGAGGAAACCAGAACACCTGGATAATGCCTACACAGAGACAAGGGGAATATGCAGATGATGCAAAAAGGAATCTCAGCCAAAACCTGCACCACAGAACTACGTGTTGTGAGATGACAAAGCTAGTGACTGTGTCACTGTACCAATGATCTGTCACTGGTATACACACCATGCCCACTTCACCACAGATAAACCCTTATTGTGTACAGTGCCACTTGTATGACTGTGCAAACTTCAGATTTTTGCTGTCAATCAAATGAATGTATAAATGTATAAGTAACAGGATGGGAATGTATTTCAGCTTGCTATTGTTAGAACAATATAGTGCAATCCATAGTAACCTCAAGTACACACACAAACACACAGAGATGTAACCACAAAAATATCCGCTTGTATGACTGTGTACACCCGAGTTCTCTGCTTGCAATCAAATTAATGAATGTATAAATATGCAAATAATAGCCCAGGTATTTATATCGCTGCAACATACTGCAACCACCTGAATAAATAAATACAAGCATGCACAATGCCTCTTAGCTGTCCCAGATCTTGCTCAAACTCCTGCTCTTCATGCTGTGTCAATTACCTGAGACAGCATGAACCAATAGGAAATGGTCCTTGCTGCTACACACAGCAGTCCAGTCAGCGTCCTCTGGAGCAACATTCCACCCCTTTCAAAATGTAGGAATATCTGCGATAGCATAGGACTGTTTTGAAAAACATCACTGCTGTGAAGCCATTTTTTAGCAGAACATGGAGTTCTATACTTGTGCAGGTTCATATGACAAGTTCTGTTTCCACAAAATGGTAGTGATGATTTTTTTTTTTATTTTAAATGAAAAATAATAATAAATAAATAAGTAAAAAAATTGTGCAGTTATTTTATTGGAGGGGTTGCAGCCCAGTAGCCAGTGACATGTGTTGCTCCTGCTTTGTATTAATAAATCTTGCAGGTCTTTATGGCTATACATTTTCTCCCTAGGCTTTCAGCATCAACAGACTATGGCCAGCTGGACTTCACAGCCTACAAACAAAAATGATCAAGTAGCAGAACACAAGATAGCTGATGTTTACAGTTCTGTTCTTAACATACTATTAAAAAATGCAATAATGTGTTCAGTACACGGTTATATTTTGGCATTTGTCCAAAAATCTGATCCTTTATTGCTGTAGTCCCCCCCCCCCCCACCATTCCAACAAATAGCTCCTTTTAGCTTCCACTTCCAAGAAGATTTATGTGATGCTAAAAATTATCCTACTCTCTCAGCTCTACAGATGAAAGATAAAGCCCTGACTGTGACCCAGATAACTCACAATGGATTAGTGGCTTGTTAATCTGGAAGAACCAGGGAAAAGTGAACAAAAGACATGAAACTTATGCTGGTATGCTTGCATGGAAGGGAGGGAGGATTGTGATGGCTTCTCCCCCTGTGATAATGTGGACCTCCAGGGTAGTGAAAGAAGCTTCTTCCTGAAGAACAGGTCCCATAAGGGGAGGGATGTGGGCTGGTTTTCTCAAGCCTGTAAGATAGCCCTTGCAGAGACTTGACAAAGAACAGGCATGTCTCTGTATCAGGAAATAGGTTCCTTCAAAGTCAGGTAGAGACCATATCACAGGTAAGGTTAGTCAGCATAACATAAATGCATATAAATGCATTAATTACTGCTTGACCGATGGCTCAGTGATTGACTTTTGCCTTATATGGAAGACTTGGGCTGGAAATAACACTTGCCCCATAAGAAACAAATGATTCAATCAATTGCAGGGAGTTTATGTATTGGCAATCAATGAAGCACAAAAAAAATTTAAATTAAAACATCTACTCAGGTATCTTCATGATACAGTGTAGTAAAGCCGTAACTATGGCCTCAACAACTCAAGTTCAAGTTCAGGTGCTGCAAATGAAGGCTGGAAAGAAGATGAAGTTAAACTAGCTCTTCCTTCTTAAGAAAAGAAAAGGCTAAGTACATTTTCAGATTTTTCATGGATTAAAGATTATTTATTTATTTGTTAACCAAGTAAACTAACAAGACAAAAATACTTCTTTCTATGGATTACTCCAGTAACCCATGAACACTGCCTGCATAAGTGACATATTTAACGTCAAATACATTGCAAGAAGAAACTCTGGGAATCAAATCACTGACTGCAGGATGAAGCTCATCAGCAACTTATTTGCCTTACTTGAATGCTAAACTTCCAGATCAGGATGCCAATGATAATATCATGAAGGAGGAAACTGATATAATCTCTTCCCCACCCAACAGAATGAATTAGAAATCCTCTACAACTGATTGGCTAGTAGTCGAGGCTAGGGCATTGGGATGTACACTAGAATTGTAGCTACAAAGGGCCAAAAAATTACTTATTCTGATTTTCCATTAAATGTATTCCAAAAGATGAATGGACGAGGTTTCATGCATCACTGATTGCACTTCTCCTACTCCTATCCATCCTTCTTTTCTTGTATTTTTGTTAGCTATTTCTATCATATCTGATGTGTGCATCTTCTGGAATATCCCATTATTACCATGAGGCCACTTGCTTTCTCCTGGAAACTGTTCCTTTCCTTCATCAATTGTTTTCTTAAATTCATTAAATGGGCTGGATTTTTTTTTTGCAACCTCTTATTATAAAAATGCATCTTACTTTCTGCTGTTATTATTTGTACCAGCAATCTGTGAAATGCTCATCAACCTGGAACATGGAGAGATGGAGTGATTACTTAATTAATTTACTTTATTTATTTATCATTGACTGACTGGGTTAGTCCCACTAGGCTAGTGGCCTCTTTTCAGAAAAGAAAATTTATGTTGACGGAAAATCCCTTGTTCTATTAACTTTTTAAGAGAATTGGAGTAATATTTAATACTGTCTTTAATTCTAGGCCTTTGTTCCTCAATACTTTTAGCATTGTCCCTGACTCTTAACAAAAGAAGGTAAGAGATGTGCTTGTGAGCCATAATAGATTTGCTTCATTTTAACTCTATATCCCTCCAGAAATCATTTTTTCTTTAACCCAGTTCCAAAGAAAATGCTAAGGTACGCTTCTAAATAACTGGATTGTGAGTTAACTGTGTCAATATAATATTATCTTTTATTATAATGTTGAAAGTTTTGACTAGGTTCCCCTATACTCCATGGACAGCTCCAGAGGGTGACACATTCATACTTTACGTAATCATTCCACATTCTGTTCTTCCTTTCATTTTCTATCCCTCCTGGGTGACTCTTCATCTCTTCAATGCCTCTCCACGTTCATTTTCATTAAAATTCTCTTCTTCCTTATTCTTGCATTCTTAAGGTAAATCCCTGACTCAGAAAAAAAAATTATTTGGGATTCAGTTCCAGCAAGTATGCATAGAGCAGTGCATTCAGTGACAAATCATTAGTACAATAATAAACCGCACAACGGAATAACGAAGAAGAACGGCATTGCAATGGTGAACAGTCTGTCACTGGTATGCAGGCAGGGCACATTTTAAAGTTAAATAGAATCACGATACCTTTTAAGGTACATTACTGCACTTTTTGTAAAGTGGGTAACAGCTAAAAAATAAAAGTTATGATTCTTTTATCTTTCTTTTTAACTGCAGCAACCAAAAGCACATGTAGGATAAAAAAAAAAAAAAAAAAAAAAGATTTGGACGTGAAGTGCAGTACATTTCTATAAGAGACATTTTTGCACTGCATAATATTTATATTTGACTTCTTTCTAATTTATCTGCACCCAAGGTAATATCATAGTAGTGAAATGCTTCCTTTTCCTTTCCTTGTATTTGCACTAATTCTTCTTACCACCTTTATTCATGAAATTCATATTAAAAAGAAATAAGTGGAAAGTGAGGCATAACACGAGAGTATACTAGCCTGGCATCTCACACTTGCTTCTATATTTGTCTGTTTTAAATCATGTATATATGTTATTTACTCATACAACAGTTCTTGCTACATTACTTTAAGATGTGTTCTGCCTTCATCAAGTTTAATTTTCTTGATCAGCTGAATTGCATGCCAGTGGTCATCTCCTGTGCTGGTCAGTAGCTTGTTGTATATATCCAGTGCTTTACTACATTTTGTTCTTTTCTCCTACTGTGGCGCGGAGGTTCTGAGAATTTGGATGTCATAGCTGCTTTGTACATGACTGCACTAAACTACATTTTTCAACTCTAGCATCCTCTTCTCAGGGAATGAAATCTCTTCATCTTGGGTTCCACAGTAAACTTCATTCTAATCATCTGTTTTTTAGAACATTGCCTCCAAAGATACCTTCCACTTATCATTGCATGCAGCACTATCTCTCATCTTGATCTGGCAGATTTTATTTTAGTGCTAGCTACTTCTCCCAACACAATAATTTCTCCTATATCAGATTATTTTTTATTGTAATAATGATTTTTGTTCCATTTCCTCTCATCTTCTGATTACTTGTGTGCCTTTTTTGAAAGGTAAGTTGCAAGTAAATCATTTTTTTATTTTTCAAATATTTTCTATAAAACATAAACACCGCTCACTGAATGCCTTTACTATACTGCTACCTCATTGACAAACGTGTATATCTGTAGTGTTTATAACACACACACATACATATACATATATATATATATATATATATATATATAAAATTTATTACTTCATATATATGGATCGGTATATAACAGCTGATTTTATCTAAGTTCAACTAATTGTACAGAATCTTCATTGCAAACCACAAATATAGCATAAATAAAAATACATGAACCTCCACTATACGATGCTGAGTTACATATACCAACAGTGAGGTCCAGTACACACTTTGAGAAGAGAGAAGAAATTACTATTATCCACCTTCCCCGAGATTGTCAAAAATGGGATTGTACAAAAACATTTTAAATAGCAAGTTTTCTTTCCTCGTGTACTACCACAAAAGCTATTAATTTAAATACCACTACTTTTGCTATAAAAGCATACTGGGGGGACTGGTAAAATAGCTTGACAAAATAAGTCAGCTCCAATATAACATTGTAAATAATAACTTATGATTGGATCACACAGAAGCAAAAGAAAAAACAGCAACAAAAGACAGGTTTGCATGTGGTGAAATGTGGTGAGGAGTTACCAGCCATACAGAAACAAAAACATAAGCTGAAATTGGCCAATCTGAATGAGTCATGCAAAAACTGTTGAGTTTGTGGACCACTGAAGGTTTAGTTAAATGGGACTGTCCAGCAGAAGGCCAGTAGCACTGCATGAAGAAGAGCTTAGCTGCCCGTGCAATATCATCATTCAGGATACAAGGTAATAGGTTGATGTTGAACCCACGGGGGGGGGGGGGCAGGGAAGATGTCAAACTAAGGGGCAAGAGAAAGTAAACTTGATGAGGGAATGCAACGGGGAGTGAAGGAGAAACAGCTGTAGATAGGGACATAGTATCTGGCCAGAGATAACATGCATAGTGGTACTTATTGGTGGTTGTCTGGATATGAAAGAAGAGCACAATGATGACCTGCATTTCAGGGTACACAGAATACTAATGGATAAATTATAAATTGTGTTGTTATCTGTGACACACAGAATTTATCATACAATTACTGATCAGGGTTGGGCTATACTGGGAAGTTGCCATGGACACTAATAAAGGATTGGCTTGTAGAAAAAGATACTGAATCTATGGAAGTCTTATTTGAGTGGATGCAAATGACAAAACTATGTTACCTACGGCAAAGTTAGAGGAACTCAGCAACATCACCTGTGGCCAAGATAGATGATCTCTACAGAATCACACTGTAGTTGACAGATTTGGAAAGATCAGAGAAGGCTGGAAATACCTGTATGGAGTCAGTATTGCCATATATATATATATATATATATATATATATATATATATATATATATATATAGACATACTACTGGCTTGAAGCCTTTTATAACAGCTATGTCTGAGTTGCATGGACATGTGTAGATAGCCAAATCTTAGGAGTTGTAGGCCTTAAACCATAATTGCCAGTATAGATCCTTTGATTCTAGGGGATGTAACTGCATGTTTCTAAAGCATGGAATTTGAAGCCTTTGATATTATCCAGTGCTAGCTTAGTGCCTGTATAGGACACTGTGCCCATGTCTTTTCCTTATGACCTATAGGTTTTTATAGATCTTGTCTGATAGTTTCAAATTACTTTTCGAGTGCACACAGTGTCACATTTCATGTATTTTGCAAACCAGACCATGGATTTTTGTTTGACAATTGTTGTTGGCTCCTCAGACATATGTTTTACTGTTGTATGTGGATATATACAGTTCTATTACACTGGTGAATTCATAAGGGTTACAGTTTCCACAAGGGAACATGCCTTTGTGCCAGAGGTATCACTGTACTAATAAATGTTACCTGTCTAAGAAAATCTCGGATTTTTCTGGCCTTCATATTAGACTAAAACAATGAGTAAAAAGGTCACACAGGAAAACCAATGGGTTGAAAAACACAAAAAGAAACACCTAGCAAAGCTAGACTTTCCACTGTGTGATACCTTAAACATCTTGTATCAGAGGCAACATGAGATATATTTAAATTACCCTTTAAGGATATCAAGTATCGCACCATCTTTAATACCTAGGTTATCCCTTGGCTGCTGTGTGCTCCTGGCCCCTGTGCTTCTCATCCTATGTAAGTGACTGTTTTTTTTTTGTTGTTAATATTAGTAGTCTTCTAGTTCAGCCATTTTTGTACACATCGTACATACTGCTATGCTATTATAACCATTACTGTGCTGGCTGGTGTTTAACCTTCCAAATGCAGCTGTAGTAGCGTTTTCCACATGCCGTTGCGCTAGGGAAATTTAGACAGCCCTGAATGACTGCTGAAAGATTTGAGTTAACTGTTATATATGATTTATTAATGTTAGTCTTGATGCCTAGTCCATTGAGATATTCTAATTTATGACTAGATCTTGTCTAGTACCTGTTGACCACTTGCGTACGTTGTATCTAATTGGGGGTGCTATAAGTTACCCTGGTAACAAACGTGAACTCAACTCTGTGACTAAGCAAGAAGGAATTTGGCTTTTCCATGTTCCGCGGCACTCATAAGTAGTGGTGTTGCAACCTTATAGCTGTTGCCACAATCAGAACTTATTAAATGCACTTCTGACAGTACATGGGGATATAGAAGGAAGCAATATTTATTTTATTGCCTGCATAGGCATAACCATAATTAGATTCTATTTATAACTGCTTGCACTCCTGGCATTACGAGCAGACAAAGGATTAAGCTTTATTTTTGTTTATCACCTGCACAGTAAGCGCAACTACCAAACAATCTATAAACTTTAATCATACACGTGGAGCAGCTTCCAGATTACCTAGGTCAGTGCAAATGCGTAGTGTGTTATACTTATTAACTTAGCTTCACTAGACAGGTAAATGGCATGGGATACTAGGTGTTCTGTAACACTTTAGATATTTTTAGTAAGCGCATCCTTCAATCATCAGGATTATATGTTTTATAATATTGCATTAGCAGCCATCTTTACTATAGTTAAGACCATGAAATATGACCGCAACTAGCTGATAGCCGGATAAACACTGAACTGATAAGACTGTTCTTAACACATATAGGGCATAGCAAAATTAATTTAAAATGGGTGGCGAAAGCCAAACAAACTCTGGCTAGGCTTATAAATGCCCTAGGGCAGATAGCCTAGTATGAACCTATGAACCTATATACAAACTGACTAAAAGCAATTATACTAGAGCCTGTGGTATTTTATGAACTTTTTACAGTGTATTTACTATTCAAATGTACCAAACTGAGATTTACCTTTACTGCAATTGTATTTGGGTCTGTCACATTCAGTGAGTTATTTAGCTATGCTTTGACTATATAAAGGTACCTAAGATAGATACAAACCATACCAGTAGTTAATTATCCCAAAGTGTCTGACATTGTTGAATGGCAGTTTAAATGCAGCATGATGTTATCTTTCCATGTACTATAGCCAGCGTTGTGGGATGAATGTATATTTGTGGCTGATTAAGTATTTGTTTAAGCATTTTTCTGTGAACTAACGTAATAAGGATTTTTTGTTTCTTCTTTCTCTCTGCTTGCTGTCTTGTTTTATAACTGCTCTCAGCTCTCCAGCTTGCCTACCCTACACTAGGAGTTAAGAACCCAAGAGGCAACTAAGGACCCATCCTACCTTACCAGCTGTAACATCACCCTATAAGTGTACCCCTGTGCTCTTCCAAGAAAGGAAAGAAGAGAGTATGTGTTTTCCTCATACTGACTTTAAAGCCAATTTATAGGTTGCTTATTCCTTGCTGTTTGTAATTGTAAGCTTCTCTGCCTGGTCAGCCAGCAGCCATAACCTCCCCCGTATCCTGTAGTCAAAGTATAGTCCCTCTCTTCCTTTACCACTACCTCCCCTAGCTGAACAGATCGTCTTTCTAGCCCTAGTCCAGCCTTCCCCAGAAATTACTACTGCTGTAATACATTTGACTGTCCACAAGGTGGCACCTTTTTCCAGTCCCTATCTTTTGTCTGTCCCACTATCCCAGAAAATACTTATTCTACTGTCTGCTGTCTATACCTTCCTACTATCATCCTTTCATACACACCTGTTTTGCTGTAATTACCCACTTTCCTCCTTTGAATTCTCCTATTCTACTTCTTATTCATTCTACACCTACCTCAAATTAACTTACCTCTAACAGTCAGCATTCCACTGATTGTTCACCATGGTTGTTTTCACTCAATTGACTCTACCTGCTCCGTTTTCCCTGCGGGCTCACTCTGCTCCCCTACCCTGCCCCCAAATTCCACCTGCCCCCAGTGGTCCTACATTTATTCCTGTAAACCACACCCCCATCACATCTGCTCCAATCTAGCAGCACACCTTATTAGCACTTCCCACCCTTCTTGTCACATCACCTCACCTGTTCATATTACATTCCCTCCCTTCCCTCCTTGTTACATCTTCTTAACTGTTGATACTACCTAACTCCCTTTTTGTTCCACTTCTTAAACTAAGATAATGGCTATATTACCCATCCCAAGTCAAACAAAACCTTTACTCCTGGCCTCACTCTTACCTCCTCTAACTATTGCCTATCTACTAACCTCCTACGAACAGCCATTATACCCGAACCTTCTCTTCCCCTCCAAATTCACTTCCACACCACTACTAGCCACTACTATCTCCCAAAACTACATCAACATCACATCCAGACCCTGCTACTTACAAGCCAAATATCATAGACTGTCCCACATTAAGTACATCAATCTAAATATTAAAAAATCACTTTACTATTTCTGTAAGTTTCACAACCCTATAAATAGAATATACCTCCACTCCCTACTAGATGGGGACATTCATCCTAACCTCGGCCCAAACAATACTCTTGCCACTGAACAAAACAACTATAACATCACTAGTACACAAGCCCCTATTAAACCTTCTAACTCACTCTATATAGCACATCTCAACATACGTAGCATTAACAACAAAATTGCCCACCTCAACGCCCTCTTAGATGTCCACCTATTTGACATCCTGTGTTTATCTGAAACATGGCTAAAACCTACAGTTAATGACAATGAAGTCACCCCACCTTGTTACAATATCCTAAGATTAGACCATACAACCAAAAAGGGAGGTGGGGTAGCAATCCTTTATAAAACAAAGCCACAAGTTACCACTGCAAACCTTAGACCACTTGTGTACAATAATGCTGAAATCCTCATTTCTAAATTTCAGGTCAACACATGTAAATCCATATACATCGCTTGTATTTACCTCCCCCTGGAAATAACGTTAACACCCTTAAAAATATTCTAAACTGGCTGTCTATTAATCTCCCACAAGAAACTATAGTCATTGGAGACTTTAATATCGACTGGAAGTCCTGTAGTACTGTACATGCTACCCCCCATATTAGCCTATATGGCTTCTCACAAACTATTACCTCCCCAACCAGGATCAATAAACCCAATAACAAAGAAAGCACCTTAGATTGGATTCTTACTAATTCTCCTCTTCAAACATACAAAGTAGGAACCTTCCCTGATGATCTAAGTGACCACTCACTAACTTATATCATCAGACACAAAACCAACATAACGTACCCAAATACCTTTAGGACAATACGGACCAAAAAACTTTTTAACCCTGAACTATTCCAAACAGAACTTAAATACTGTAATTGGTCACCGCTAAAATCCCTCCCACTAGATGAAGCAGTGGAATACTTTAATTCCACATTCTTAGCCATCCTTGACCATCATGCCCCATCACGCTCTCTTAGAAATAAGGCTAAACCTGCCCCATGGCTCTCAATAGCTACTAGGCAAAAAATCATTCTTAGAAACAAATCCTGGGTAAAATGGTGCACTACTAACTATTCTACACACCACCAAAACTTTAGACAACTTAGAAATATTACAAAAAAGCTATCCTCTTAGATAAAAAAACTTTTACTTCCAACTACAGCAAACTTACCAAAAGACTCCACAAAAGTTTTGGTCTAGCATTAACAAATTACTACACCCAGGTCAATCTATCACACCTAACCCACAAGGCTCCAACCTTGAGAATCCAACACAAACTGCCAACGCCTTCAATTCTTTCTTCACAGATGCCATCCAAACTCTTGCTAGTCAACTATCTCCAGGTCCCTCAAATCTAGCAACTTCTCCTACTTACCCCCTTCCATCATTTCAGTTACAATCTGTTTCTACTTCATTCATTTGCTCTCTTCTCCAAAAACTAAAACCTACCACCCCCTCTGCTGACCAACTACCAACAGAATACCTGCAAAAAGGAGCCAAAGCCATAGTCTGTCCCATTTCCATACTGATAAACAGAACCATAAGTTAAGGAACTATCCCAACTATTTGGAAAAGCTCTCACATTATCCCCCTACATAAAGGTGGTAACTCCAATGACTTTTCAAACTATTGTCCTATAGCTTTACTCTCCCCACTAGCAAAAATAATTGAAAAATGCATCCGTAAGCAACTACTTAACTACCTTATTTAAAATAACTTACTTGCCAACTGTCAACATGGATTGAGACCATTCCACAGTACTACCACTACCCTGCTATCCTTTACAGACTGCATTAGCAAAAACTGTAACAACAATATTCTTTCCTCTGCAGTCTTTATAGATTTATCTAAAGCTTTCGATATGGTTAATCACCAGCGCCTTTTAAATATACTGAAATCCCTTTCACTTGAACCTCCAGCCTTAAATTGGTTCAAATCTTACTTAGACAATAGACAGCAGGCTGTACTATGGGACAACAATCTGTCTACACACCTCCCCATTTCCCTTGGTGTTCCTCAGGACTCCATATTAGGCCCACTCCTATTTTCCATTTTTATTAATGACCTTCACTCAGTAATTCCTCAAGCCACTTGTATTCAATACGCAAACGACTCCACTATAATTTGTTCTGATGAAGTCTTCTGACGAAAGCGGTAATTAAATTGGTACTACGCTATTTCTTTTGTGGTCAAGCCTCATTGTATTTCGTTTCCTCGCTTTGGATTTTTTGGTCTGTTCAGCCACTTCTCCTTCTGAACTACAGTCCCTTACCCAAAAAGCATTTAATACAGTAGAACAATGGTTTTTAAACCGCTGCCTCCTCCTGAACCCCAAAAAAACAAAATTTTACTTTTTACTCCAACCCGAAAGTCAACCCCAGCATATTACACACTCATATCTAATAACGGCACTCTCATATCTCCTGACTCAACCACCAAACTTTTAGGAATAACTATAGATAGCAACCTGAAGTTCGATACTCATATTAACACAATAAAAATAGTCAACAAGAAATTGGGGTCCCTCTATAGAATCAAACCCTTTCTTACACCATTAGCCAGGACCGCTATAGCCAGAACTCACTTAATCTCCACCCTACTCTATGCTTCACCTATATACACTAATCTTTCAAAAAAACAACCTCAACAAACTGGCAATTTCCTATAATAATATTGCTAGATTTGCCACTGGCTCTCCTTGTAGAACTCATCATTGTATTAATCTAAAACAACTAGGGTGGCTAGAGTTCCAAAATCAGCTTCTATTTCACCAGCTTGCTATTGCCCATAAGACCCTGTATCACCTCACCAATACTCCAATACTCTCTACTCTCATTACCGCTTACAACAATCTTAAGAATTTATGCTCCTCAAATAAACTACTTATTAGTACTAGCAGATCCAACAACTTAGCAGGAGACTGTTCCCTAATACTGTTGGAATACACTGGAACCTACTTCCCACTGAACTCCTATCTCTGTCCTCAATAACACTTTTTAAACAGAAACTAAGACTATTTCTTCATACACATTGGTTATGCCCTTGTACTAACCCTGACTAACTCTCTTTTTTTATACTTATGAATACTCTTCACCTTATACTATACTGTACTAACTACTGACTTCTCCTTAATGATCCATATAAACCACGACATTGCAATTTAAATCTATGTATATATGTATATAGTAAACATCTTTTTGTACATTACCTTTACTGTTTGTATTATGTTCACTTAGTATTATTATTTTATTAACAACAGCTGTGTTAAGCTTGTACTGTTGCAACATTCTTTATTATATTATTTGTGTGTGTTGGAGCTTTTTTCCCCGGGCCTCTACTGAAAATGTACATGTATCCAGTTAGACTAGCCCGGTCAACAAATGTAAAATAAATAAAATAAATAAATAAGTGTTTCAGCTAAATGGCAATTCTGAAAGTCCATGACTTTTTCTTTTACCTATACTTTTAAGTCTATTTATGTACAATTTCAGGCTAATGAAGTCAAACCCTCTAGCTAAATGGTACCTAAGTCCAAGGAAAAGGCAGAAGTTCTTACTTCATTCAATCATTTTCTAGTTTGACTTGCTAATGCCTTTTATTTCAGGGCACAACAATAATAAAATAAACCACCATTGCCTTGATGAATTCATTTCATTAACTTTTCACAGGAAGCAGCTGAGTGGCTCTTATATCTCTCATGACATGAATTCTGGACAAAACCAAGAACTAAGGGTGGAAATGGCCGAAAATCAAGAAATTTAAATTTTGCTCTTATAAACATAGAAAGTTGCTAGGATACCAGATTTTGTATTAACATGCATTGTCTGAAGGATATGAAGTTCGAAACTCAGATGTCTTTCATTATTTATTGACATCAATAGTCAGTGATTTGTCAGAAAAACAGATTTTATAAGAACAAGGCAAAAATATGAAACAAAAATCTGGCCTACTATGTGAAATGCTTGCTGGATGAGAGATATGGTGGAACGAGTTTTTCTATTAGTTATCATAATTTAAAATAAGAGCACTATGGGTGATGATCTGCTCACCCTTGATTGATCACCTCATTTTAGTCTCCTTCCTTCCCCCACTGGCTAGATTAACCTTTCCAGAGGGAGAAGCCCACTTCCCAGCCTTACTCATGTGTGCTAACCCTAGCCCTGCTCCTAACCCCAATCCTACACATTACCTTTAAAAAAAACACACACCCCTAATAGTAACACTATACTAGACACTCAGTTCACACAAACCAACACACAATTACAATGATACATCTATCTTCTTCCATAGCCCTTTCCCTAACTCTAGCCCAGAAACACTCATTCATGCATTTGTGCCTTAATATAAACCAGCACACATGCACAACAATGAATCTATCTGCTTCTCTAGCCTTTACTCTAACCCTAACCTGCAAGCAATCTAACATACACAGCCACCCCCCATACTAAAACTATTGGTATATCTGAAAGTTTTGCCATTAAAGCAAAACTAATTTACCATCAACACAAACACATCCAAAACAGAAAATGTTGCTATTTTTGACAACTCCTGCAATCGACAGTCATTGACTTCAATATAAACACCTAGCAATCAACTCTGTCAATGAAATATACACTCAAAAGAGTGGAGAGAGAGAGAGACAGTGGGAAAGAGATGAGAACACACATGCACAGACATGCATACATATCCTTACATATCCCACTTTTTGCATTGCACTATCTGCAACATATTTCTTACTTCAAAAATATGTTCACAATTACTTTAAAGTATAAGCTGAAGCTATACTGCAAAACTGAAAATGTGCTGATGTCAGTCAACCAAAGCTAACCTCCGCAACAATGAATGGATAAAAGTATCAGCCCAGAATACACTTTTTGGCCCCCAAAAAGTTCTGTGTACCCCTAAACTTCCTTGGTCATTTGGCCTCAGGGGAATAGACATAACTCACCTTGCAAAAGCCTCAGGTAACTTCTTAAATATTTGCTAAATCTCACATGCACATATACACATGGTCCACACACACACACACACACACACACACACACACACACACACACACATATATGGTTCTAGGACGGAAGATCGAAACAGAAAAGACCGACTTCACCGGCGAAAACACCGACACGAATGATCGACACTACAAACCACAGGTAGGGTTTATTGCTAATCAAGCCTACCATGTTCAGGTAAGGTGGCAGTGTTATGCATGTGTTAAATTTAAACCCCTTACCTGAACATGGTAGGCTTGATTAGCGAATTTTAAACCCCTTACCTGTGGTTTGTAGTGTCGATCATTTCCGTGTCAGTGTTTTCGCGTCGGTGAAGTCAGTGTCGGTCTTTTCTGTTTCGATCTTCCGTCCTAGAACTATATATATATATATATATATATATATATATATATATATATATATATATATATATATATATAGATATATAGATAGATATAGATATAGATATACAGAAGCATATCCTCATGCAGTAAACCTACAAAGCACCATATATCCTTCCGATTACTTTGGCATACAGGCATCATTAAAATATTAAACAGAGAATTAACTGAATTTTCACTGAAACATTTACAAAACTTAACTAAACCAAGCTTGTGGCACACTTGGTACACATGTAATTTCTTACTCTAAAATTACAGTCAAAACACTAACTGATGGTCAAAAAACACAAATACGGTCACTACTCGAATAAATGTATCCAGGAATGAAAAGCCAAGAAGAAGTAAATACCACAGTTGCATCCAGTGATCCACCAAATGACAGGGAAGACACTGTTAGAATAAAATAGACTCTTTATTTGCTAAGTACTTTCGTGGTGTTTAAACACCACTTCTTCAGACCTTTAACAACTATATTTGTAACATCACATCTATATACCAAAATTAGTACAAAACAGCCTATCAAAATGCTTCTCCTATTAAACAATTAAAAACTAATTGGTCCATATAAAGGGCATGCTACACCTTAAATTAACTTGTCCCTACTTTGCTGAAACACAATATTATGATATACAAATAAAAAACTATATATATAAAAATATGTTCATTTAAATTATATGTATTCATATGAATCTTTAACTTTCAAAAAGGTTTTTAAATAGTTTTTTAAATAATAAAAACTCACATAAAAATGCACACTTATGGATAACGTAACAATACCGAAGGATCCCAGGCATGGTCTGCACTCCGTATAACTACTTACAAAGTGCCCTATTTCTTAATATAGGCTTGATAGGAATCCTATCATTTAAGCCTCTGCCGCTGTCTGCCCGTAATCTGATGATCCATCTAGTCTTTGAATTCTCTGTCGTATTAATCACGTCTCCTCCCCTTTCATTTTCCCTTACATTCTCTATAACTAAAAATCTAAATGCATGTAGGGGGCCTTCAAGGAATACATGTTTTGCCAACCCATTGGTTGAAGTTAAATTCCTAATATTCAGTAAATGTCTGCTTATTCTGAACCTGAGTTCCCTATTTGTCTTGCCTACATAGAAGCCAGAACAATGGTTACATACTGCTAAGTAAACCACGTTCTTGCTATTGCAATTTGCTGTTCAATGAACTTAAACTCCTTTCCAGTATCAGGATGTGTAAAGGTATTACTAGCATTGATCCATTAGGTTCTACTATAGTTCTCTCATTGTTGGCAGAATAACAGAGGAGTCTCTTTAAAGATTTTTTGTTCTTAAATAAGAAACTACGTTCATCCCCTACTATCTCCCTAATTTCAGGGTTATGTGTGAGTATAGGCCAATGTTTCTTTACAATATTCATTATTCTATTAACATTGCTGGTGTAATGGGTGGGTACTCGATTCACATTCTTCTTACTGGCAGTTGGTCTGGATTATTCCCCTTGATCTGTTGAGAAGTATGGTTTACCAATGGTGGCTCTTAAAGATGGGATTTCATCTAATATACTAACTGTACTGTTATCTGTATACCCCCTTTCTTTAAACCTCTCTCTAAGGTCATTCCCTTCATTCCTAAAGTCTTCTTCTTGTGCTGTTAATCTGGATACTCTTAGAGCTTGACCTCTAACTATGTTCTTAAATATATGTTTGGGTTGCATACTTTGTTTGTGTAAAAGTGTGTTTCTATGACATTCTTTTCTATGAACCCTAGCAGAGAGAACCACTTTGAGGGTCCTAAAAACCTTTACATCCAAGAAGTCAATTTCTACCTTTGAAAACTTGAGGTCAAATCTTAGAAATTAAGTACTATTATATATCTCTCGGTGGAAACATTCCAAATCCTTTTGGTTTCCTTGCCATAATAAAATGAGATAATCTACAAAATGCTTATAGAACACTACTTGATACCATTTGTTACTAAATATATTATTTTTCTCCCACATGGCCATGATCAAGTTAGCATAACTGTTAGCACTCAAAGTGCCCATGGCCACCCCATCTTTTTGTAGATATAGACTGTAATCAAAAAGCATAACATTATTAACAAGTACTTGTTCCATAAGTAAACAAAGTAATTCCACTCATGCATGATCATATGTCCCATCCATTGTTAGATATTCTCTAAGCATTTCCAAACCTACTTCATTCGGAATACATGTAAATAGTGAATGTACATCTAATGTTACTAATGGAAATTCGACTCTGTTTGCCTTACTAAGGTGTAAACATTTCCAAAGATGTCACCAACAGTGCTAAACCTCTCGTCACCTCTTGCAAGCTTGGGGGCTTGTACCTCCAACTGAAGAGTACCAGTAGCTCTAAATTCCCATTTATGAATCTAGTGATAATGCCAGGTATGTGTCAATGGGTTTATTTATACAGCATTTTGTAAACATTGCAGAGGTGAAGGCATGAGGGTCTACCTTACACAGATATCTAGTTTGGCTCAGACATGGTGCAAAGTGATAAGCTTGAATGATGCAGGCTAGCAGCAAGTGAGCTTCAGTGGAGACAAGAGCCTGAATCATCTACACCAACTACTAGACTGCTGACAGAATTCCCACATCTGATGAAGTGACAAAATGAAAACATATGTTTTGAACGTTAATGCTGGTGATTTCAATGTTTGTCTTTTCAGCTTTTCCCGGTTAGGGGTCACCACAGCGGAACTCTGGTCCGCTAATGATTGGCAGTAGATTTTTTATTTTATGGTGCCGAGTTGCCGGCCTGATGCCCAACCTTCAGCAAAGGCATGCCCATTCACGCATGTCTTTTGGAGGCCACTCGACCATGGGGAGGGCATGCAGACTCCACACAGAAGGCACTCCGGCTGTGAAGCAAACAGGAGAGCCTCTTGCTGTGAGGCAACAACGCTATCGCTGTACCACCGCGGCTAATGATTTCAATAAAAGTGTGATTTTAATTGACTCAGTGTTTACGCTGTCGAAAAACACGTGGTACATTTGGCAATTTCTTCGCTGACTGGGGGCTTTATCGTGCGTCTCTGGGTTCTTGTTTTGGATTTACCAGTTTTCATTGGAGCCCTTGCATCTTTTTGTGCTTACTAGCGGCAAGTTTGCCAGTGCAACAGTAGGCCATTTCAAGTTTGTGGAGATTATCTTGCTGAATAGGCCGACTCCTTCTAATAGACCATTTTATTAATACTCAGTGTGCTGATGCTTACAAAGATTAAAAAAATGTTATCTCTCATGGTAACAATATCATTTTTCATTTAGGGTCTTTGCAAATGAGATTTTTTTCCCCCAGACATACAGAAACCTTACAATTTGCATATTTAAGTATAAAAATACAAGGACAGAGCTTCCTGTGTGGGTTGCTAAGGGAGCCGTCCCCCTCACAAGAAACACAGTGTTTGTTTTATTGCATTCCATACCCCTCCCCTCAACCGTCGAGATTTTTTCCTCATATTATTGGTCTAGTTCTTATAAAATATTGTTTTTTTTTTTCTGGTATTTCATTCAGGACTGGAGTCACTAAATAAAGGCAGCCATTTGAGTTTCAGAATTCATATAATTCAAAAAATGCTAAGTTCATGAGAGCAATATTTAAAATATGTCCCTGATACTGGGTTTTGACCCCCCCCCCCCATTATTTCTGGTTTTGTCAGAATTCTTGTGCTAAGAGATTAAGAGTCATACTGCTTGCCAGCATACAGTTGTTGATCTGGTGTGTTTTAATGAGATGGGCCTCAGCAAACAAATCTTTTATCAAAAGTTGTATATTCATTGGAGAGGGCAGAGGACTCTGCTAACAAATAAGAACAAAGAAAAGAGAATAGTTTTGGCAGCTTTTACCACAAGACATTGTAACTAAATCTTTTATATTGCATGTTCTTGATCTTAATAAGTCAAACGCCACCTGTAATATAATGGGGAAACTTATATAACTGTTTTTGTAGGGGAAATTACTCCCTGAATCCTCTCAGCTTCTGAAGTTATATATAGCGACTCCCTGGGAACACAACATCAGGAAGCAAGAAACTTCTCAAAACAGTACACAATAATTTCGAATTATCATTTGTTTTACTTGCGAATGAGTAAGCAAGTGATATCCGAGATACTTGAGATCATACTGACAGGCTACTCTGAATAATACTGAGATGGACTGTGGAGTAAAGAAATTCTTCAGGTAATGAAATAATGATATGTTTATGGAATTTATTAATTAATTAACTTCCATGGCTAGAATAAAATATATAAATAGAATATCCAATGGCAGATGCTAATGATATGATTAAACTGGAGTTATGTTGGAAAATAAAGGTTTAATCTAGATATTTACAACCAAATGTACTTATTCTACAAGTCCAACAGGGCATACCCAGGTAACCAGTTTATTGAAGACAGCTTATATATTTTGGTGAGGCTGGAAAATTAATGGAGCAAGACAGTACCATCTGCATTTTAGAAGATTAAGTTATTCCACAGTAGAACGTAAAATGATATAGCCACTGAATAAAACACGGTCAGAACAACCATAAATAAACTGCTTTCAGTTAAAAACTTTTAATCATAACCAAAATAAAGACAGGTAAGCACCTTGGCGTATAGCTTTCTCAAACTTTATAAAAACATTAATCAAGAGCAATCTATTTAAATAACATTCCAAATGAATTTAACCAATTATCATCACTCTGAAACCTGTAATTAATTATACAATCTTATATCAATTCCTGAACAGAAAGGGACACTTACATCAGTTCCTGTAAATATCTCACATAAAATCAAATATCTGCATCACATCAAAAATAAAATAAATAAATATATAATCCAGACTCCCCTCAATGCTGCACCTAAACAGCAGCTACTGATAAGCTATTGCTTTCATACATGTTTTGACACTGTTGTTTGCCTTATTATACTAATCTTACTTACCTGAAATGATTGCAAATGTTTAAGAAGTTGCAGTTTTGTAATTGTAATCCTGTACAAAACATGTGCACCACTATCAAACCTGCATGTTTGCTGGTGTCCAGTTTAATATGCCTTAAAATTATTTGTACTCAACTTCAGCTGCTTTACCTTCTCCTTTAAAATCTTCTTTCATGTAATCAGTAACATGAGCTTCACAGCATCATCTGTTCATACGCAAATATCATTGTACTACAAGCCTAGCCAGTAACTAGAGAGGTCAGAATAAAACCCATACCTTGTTTCTGAGAGGTAAGACCTTAACCATTATGTCAAACCCTACCCCAAAATGACCCTTCTACCAAATCTTCTCCCAGAATGAATATCTTAAAAGAGCTGAACGTTTACAAAGTGCATTTTCTTGACTGTTCTTTTAATTGTATAACAATGTACACCAATCCAGTTTTTTCCTAGTATAAAAGTAATCACAGAAAATACAAACATACATAAGCAAATTCACTGCACCATGTAAAATAACCCAGAGACTATATAGCAATTTGAGAGAAGGCACAATAAAAAGTTAGGCTATCAGAAATATACCTGTAGCTATTACATGGCATACACTTACACATTCCCACCTTACCACTATTTTAACTTCTCTTTTATGATCAGCTACAAAATTGGTTTTAATTCTTCCTTTTTTGTTTATAAATAGGGGTTTATCACCTAACATTTGAATTAGCTGTTGAAATATAGAAACTGTTGTGCATTACATTTTTGTACTGTTGCTATCCAAAGAATGCACCAAAGTCATGGCAAAAGGCCATTTCATCCTTCTTGCTGGAAATATTTTGCACAATAACCAATCCTGAACTAATCTTTGCTTCATACTCCCTTAAAATTTCATCCAGGCAGCCTCTACATGCAAATCTATCTGAACATTTTTAATAAGTAAACCAGCATTTTCTTCAGTTGTGGTTAACTGGTTCTCATACAATGACTACTGACTAAATTATTTTTTATATAGATGGGATACATATAATTATAATGGATCATAATGTTAGTTGCTAAATTATTGCAACTGATGGCAGAACGTAAAGTATCTCTACATGCTTGTAAATATTACTACATCTAAAATGTAATGTTAATATAATCACTACTGCAAGTACAGAAAAAGAGAAGTGCCAGAATTCATAACATTTAGTAACATTTTCAGCTCATCCTTCCTACTTGTCCACACAAAAAAACTGTCATCAATAAATCTACTGTATCCCTTATTCTCCTGAAAATACTTACCCTGTCTCAAAATCTTTAACTGAGATCCATACTCATTCCCGTTACTATTCTGTTTAATTGATGAAAATATTGCTTATCAAAGATAAAAAGGTTAGTTAAAGCTTGATCACTGCAGTCATTAAAAACTCTCCATCTGTATTTTGTCCCTCACTTAATAATAAATTTGATAACCACTTCTACTCCTGTAACATGGGAAATCACTGTGTATACTGACTTTAAATCAGTTGTAACTAATATAGTATGACTTATTGTAAGAGACTTAATTTAATCTAAAAAATTAAATATGTTTTTAACATAGGAAGCTTGATTCTGAACCATTGCCAGCAAAGTCTTTAGAAACCTCATGAACAAATCCAGTTTGCATTTTAACAAAGTATTTCATGGACTTTTCCAATGTTAATTTAAATATAATCTTGTACAGTCAAAGAGAATACAGCACTGGCTATGGTAAGACCAGTTAATTAAAAGGAAGAGTCAAACAAAGTAGTCTGGTGTGTGAAGACTGAGATGCTAATTCAATAAGGAGTTGTATAACAAAACCAGCAGTGAGCACAGATACAGCATGACAACTAATTATAAAGTAGTAATTCTTCTGTCAAACAGGTGGCAGAGTGGGACAATGGTTACTCTTGCTGTGTCACAACATTTGAGTCTCTGGTTTGAGACTCAGCAGTGGTATCTTCTGAGTGGAGATGATATATTCCCCTTTTATTTGCCTCTATTTTTGCTAGTCTTTCTTGTTTCCTCTCACATTCCAAAGGAACACTGTCTGGTGTATTGGCCATTCTCTATTCGCCCCTATGTGTATATGTGAGTGTCATCTATCTCTCTATATATATGTGTGTGTGTGTGTGTGTGTGTGTGTGTGTGTGTGTGTGTGTGTGTGTGTGTGTGTGTGTGTGTGTGTGTGTATGTTTATAAATAAATTACAGTTAAGGTGCATTTACCTAAAAGATAAAAATATATGAAAACTTTATGCTTCCAAAAACAGAAGTCAGGTTTTTCATTCTAAAGTCACACCAAAGAAAAAATGGAATAATGTTCCTACTCTGAGATGTAGCAATCCCAGAATTTGGTTTTAAAGCAGTGGGGCTGTTTAGGGCATGTTTATATAAAACGCTGTACATCTTTTACATTGCTCTCAACTATGCAGATTTTTGCAGAAAGTCCAGACTTTTACCTCATATTTTTGGTTTGTTTCTCATAAAATTTGTAGTTTTTTTAACAAGTCAGTGAGAACCGGATTCACTAAACAACAACAGATATTTGAGTTTCATACTTCATATCCCTCAGAAAATGTATGGTAACACAAAACCTTTTATTCTAGCAACTTTCTAAGTTCATAGGAGCAACATTTAAAATGTGTGCCTACTTTTGGGCCTTTGTCCCCCCATTACTTTTGGCTTTGTTCAGATTTCTTGTGCTAAGAGGTTGAGTGGTATAACAGGGGAACATCCCTCAACAATATCCTTGGTGTGCACGACTGCAGTTTCGCTCTTCTTAGCTTTAAATAACACATGCTGAGATTACTACAAGTAAGGTAGAGAGTAATTCCTGTTTTGCAATTATCTAAAAAGAGAGGTTTTATTAAATTAAAAAAAGGCAAACATTGATTAAATAACTTACTTTATTAAAAAAAAAATTAATTAAAATAATTCCTGGCACCTCAGCATAGCCCACAGTGGGAATAATCCCATTTTCCCCTGAAAAACATTTCCTAATGAACGTACAATATCACTGGCATGAGTCAGCAAGGAAAACATGCAAAATATTAGGTACTAATGCTTTACGAGTTAGAGAAAAGGCAGGGAACATAGTAAATAAGCCACAGACAAGAAATATTTTGATACATTCCAGATACTTGTGAAAGCATGTAGAATTTAATCCCTTGTGAGTCTTTCCAGCTGAAGTCTGTCACCATTAATCAAAAACACAGCTTGGGAAATTTTAAGTTTAAACCTATTAACATTTAAAGGTAGCTCTGTTACTCTGAAATGCAGGGTAAATGTCATGAACAGAACATTTCTTTCAGTGAAACCTTATTATAGTTTAGTTAAAGTATCATTCTAAAGACTTTATACATTTACACGTATACATCTGTTACACTACTGGTTTAATGTAACTGCACATACTACAGTCAAAATGTACATTTCCTTAATGATATTACTAGTTAATTCTTTTGATGCAAACATACTGTTTAACTTATTAAAGAAGAATAAAACTTCTGTAGCATCCTGTAGCACCTTTTGTTTTAAAACATTAACTTTAAATTCCCTGTACTCTTTTCTTGACATAGTGACTATTATTACAATTATTCATCAAGTTATTATGAAACTACAGCATACTTTCTGAATGCAAGAAACAGCTCCAGGACATGAATCATTGATAAGGGACTGAATGCTTCTGTTTTTATATTTTCTAGTCTATGCTCTGATTTCTGTTTCTATAATGTATAATTGATTTGATAATAAAAGCAGTAATAATGTAAGTCTTTAGATACTGTACATGAACACAGAGCATAAGGGTAGCCATGATGTTGTTTACAAATGGACAAGCTGTATCATGATAAGTTTATAATATAAGTCCCCCCTCCAGAAATAAAATCCTGTACAACTATAAAAAAGAAAAACATGCAAAACATCTGTCATAAACTACTTGCGTGCTATGCTAAATATGTCAAATGGGCAATTTTTGCATTCAGATGTTACCACAAATCCATATGTGTGTAAATGCTGTAAACAGTGAGTGCATGTGTCTGTGTAGTCTCTAATGTGTTAGTTCATACGTGTGTGTCTGTGTGGTGCGTGTGTGTGTGTGTGTATATAGAGATGACAGGGTATGACTTTTCTGTGATAATTACGCAGTGGAAGGAGACTTAGGTGTAGGCCTCTTTACCTTCACATGTACAAAAGTGTGGATTTGTCACAATAATCTTCCATGCCTCAATGCCTTAGTTACAACCTTGTTTTTCAGTTCCTGAATCTTGGAAATTATTTACTAGCCCATATTGAAGCTTGCTTGTTTAATTCAATTCATTCTTTCTAGCATTCGTGTAAAAATCTGATTATATGTTTAATCAAAAATGGCAACTTAAAATGTGCAGTACAAGTGCTCACTTAACTATCTACTCATTTCCAGTGTGAGAATGTTTACTTGCCACAAGCATACACATACACACACACACACACACACACACACACACACACACACACACTACAGCCACTACCACAACCATCTCTACTGTCACTTTCCCACAGTTAAATATTTCAAATGGAACATGGATTATTCTAACAGTCAAAAACAAGAATATGTTTCAGACTCTCAACCACCACGAAGGAGCTCAATTCCAAGTAAAAATCCAAGTAAGAATCCAGATAAAATTCCACAAAAACTTGAAATAAAGTTTTTGTGGAATTTTATGTGGAATTTTATCTGGATTCTTACTTGGAATTGAGGTCCTTCGTGGTGGTTCAGTGTTTGTAACATATTCTTGTTTTTGACTAAATTATTGTGTATTTGTTCCACCACTCAGTAACAGGGCTTTTTCTTTTCTTTTCTGATTATTCTCACAGGCTGAACAGCACAGACTTGCCCAAGAGTAAGTACACAAACTGCATTTTTAAGTTCAATAAAGCAGTTCTACATATTGAAAAATGTATATAAAACTATAAAACTGAGTTTGCTAATCCATCAAGGAAAATGGTTATGATTAAATAATAAGTCAATTACATTTTTATTTAAAGAAATAACGTATTTAAATAATAACGTATGGCCTGACTGAAGGGACTTATTTGAATAAAGACAGCACTGACATTTATGATGTCAGGCAGGAGTAAACCTGATTTCATTGTGAGAAGACCATCAGAACTTGTTCTTATGGTTTCCCCTGCTATTATCTACATCACGCACAAGGTTTTGACAAGTGGGATATATGATTTCTTTTCACTGAATTTGCAGTTTTGAAAACATATAATTTGTATTTGATTTGCACAGTAGTGACATGAAGTCGGTTTGTCATGCATCTACTGGTACAATTTTGACATCATGGCAATTTCACTATTCAAATTGTTTAGAAATAATTTTCCAGACATAGCAATATACACCATTTATTTTTTGTAATATTCTAAATCTATTGCTTCACCGTGGTAAATTAAGTTAGTGCCAGTACTGTTAAGGACCCCAAAACAAACCTCTTAAACATTTTTGTATCAGTTTTTATAAGTTTCTTCCTCCTTCTCTTTTCATAAAGGTTGTTTTCATTTTCTCATCGTCTTTCTGATTTAAAAAGAAAAAGCCAGCATGATCAGTAAAAAGGATAAAACAAAAAAAAATGCAAAATCACTAATAAAATGAGCATTAGCTATTCAGGTAGCGAACCACAGAGACAAATCAAACTCCTAGACCTGACTCCATATTATTAACAGTTCACACATCCCTTGTGTGCACCCAAATTAAGATATACACTGACCACTAATGGAGGAATGACCAGTAAAGACAACTGTGCAAGGTGAGTGACTGCCTGGCATGTGTCATATGACCATGCACATGCAGACACCTGATATGTACCTCTTGTATTCCTCCTTCCATATACAATAGCACAGCTACAGATGAAACTATAGATTGCTATTCATTGATGACAGCCAAAAGAGCTCTCAAATAACAATTTATGGTTCACTACCGGATGTACACACCATGAATCACATATCCTGACAGGCAGGCAGAGGCATTCTGAATCAATGTGGTTTTAAAGGATTTCCTAGGCAAAGTGCAAAAGGACAGAATAGAAAATATCACCATAGACAGAAGTGTCACCTGATAGTTGCTGTGACAACAAAGGTGAGATCAGAATCCTCATACAACAGAACTAAAGGTACGAAAGCAGACAACAGGTACAAACGGCTTCATACAAAGTGCACATGATAAATCTTGAAGGATAAATGTAATTAAAAGCAAGGCCTCTCTTCGAAGGGCAAGCGGTTGACTCTTAAATAATACTGTAAAGTTATTCAGGTTGTACTATTTGCTGGTAATCGGCATTAGACCATCTTCTGATTCTTCACTAAGTAACCTTTTTAATTTCTACTCCCAGTTTTGGGTTATTTTGTCTTTTTTCCCACCCGTTCACCTTCTTTGTCTGTCTCACTATTCTAATAATGATTCCACTATCTTTCTTTCCTTTTCTTGGACTGTGTCTTGTCCCAACACTATTCCACAACTCACAGCACACTTCTTTATGTTAACAGTCTTTTGCTGTGCTGACGAGGCCATAAGAAGGCTGAAACATGCATGTCCACAGCTAGAGGAGGTTGGCTTTTTTTGGCCTGAATTTGTCCTTAACAGACTCGAAAAAAAAAAAAAGTCAAAGGCATTCAGAAGTGCCATATAGCTGAAACACTAAGGGGTCATTTACATATATCCCATGTTACCTCTAATAGAAGAGGATTTAAGGAATCACACAGTGGAAAATCTAGCTTGGCTAGTTTTTTTCTTGTAGTTTTACTCTTTTATATCCTTTCTCAGAATATTAATCCCATCTTCCTTTTCTGTCTTTTCTTGATGTTATTCATAATCGTTATCCATTCATTTCTTGTATGTCCTCCAAAGTTCTCTTTCTTTTGCATCATACCACACTGCACCAGTTTTCACTGCTTGCTTTGTTGTATCACTAATATAATCGCTGGAAAATGATTCATGGTCTTTCTGAAAAATAGTACTTACCTGTTTACTGAAGAATTGCCTAGTTTGTCCATTCTCCTCTATCTTTAGTTACTGCCCAATACTTTTCGGTACATGTTCTATTTTGAGGGAAACAAAATTCTGAAAACAGCATTTCTACTGCAATATGTTGATTGAGAGTGTAAAACCTTGTGCAACCCCATCCAGGGACAAATCCCCTTTACTCGTAAGATTTATATAATTGATTCAGATGTCAATGTACATGATGGGGAAAAAGGACTTCTGCCTTGCAACAATCCCACAAAATGAGTATGAATTTCAGTTACTTGAATGATTAAAATGACTGTGTCAGTACTGCAGAGAGATAAATACCTGAGTATGGCCCAGGTGACCTGGGTTCAATTAGCATCTCTGGCATGTGACAGTGCATGCAGTGAGGACAAGCAAGCCCATCCTGGGGAAAGAAGAAAGCTCTTGGACTCACCATCACTAGATCCCTAGTGGAAAACAGAGACATGTAAAGTAATGTTGTACTGCAGGGGGGGGGGGGGTTCATGGTTGAGGTGTGTGGAAGTATAACTGAGAGCCTACTGCACACCAGCCCCTCAGTATAGGATGTGAACATGATGGGGCAAGGAATTAGAAGCAAAATACTCCCAGGTAGAGCTGCAATACTCTCCCTGGTTTCCTGATCTCATCATTGGCCTGAGCAGGGGTCAAGGGTAGCCTAGAAGAAGCTATAGTGGGTCGAGCAGACCTTGCTGATGGGGCAGCTGTTGATCATTTGCTGTTAGCCAAAAAGAAATAAAGTGTGATTAAATGGTAGTTTCATTTAGGTGGCCTTTGAACAATTGCCTTACCACGTTTTTCTAAGGCCTCTAATTATGATTATCTTTCTCTCTTTTGTTTCTGTGATTTACTAAGCCACTGTATGTAATTTGTTTTGACCCTTATTTTGTACTGTAACCTCTAATTCTCTTTTAGTTTTGGATTCATTTGAGCTTTTCTCTACAGGCCTCCAGTGAAAATGGATCATGCCCAGATGGATAGTCTATTTAACAAAGCACGTGACTAAATAAATAAATAAAAGAATAATAGTCTTCCTGTGACAAATGCAGTGTACAATGAATATATATTGGTAGAAACGCATTAATACACGTCTGATAGCCAGTAATCTGAATGCAGCCTTCTATGTTAGTATCTATGTATGTGTGTAAATAATATCTGCATTAGAGTGGTAAACATAGTTACTATATAAGCAATGAAAGACATACACAGATACCAATGTAGATAGAAGTACTGAGCAATTCAGATAGACAGACAGATATGCTGATAGCAATAGGAAGAACTGAGTAATGCTTTCTCAAATTATGTTAATTTGACCACATAACTCCTTCTCTCTCCCCTTTCAGTGGCTGTTGTGTGTAAGCACAACATTATCATTTTGTGAAATCACTTCCCTTTATCTATTTAAATTTATTAGCCATCCCACTGTATTCTATAGAACCAAAATACATAATTGCCCCCCCCCCTTCAATCTATCTTGCTCTTTTAAAATTAGTGGCTCTCCACTTAGAAAGCTAAAGCCTAAGTTGCTCCATTTTTTTCATATCTAACTGCTTAGTGCACACTGCAGTGCTTAGGATATTAACCCATTTTTTCATCTTACCTTTAAACATCTCTTGCAAGTCCACCAGTTATTGGAGATCCCACATTCTGCCTCTCAGTAGTCATCTTGGGATTAGTGCTTCTGTTTCTTCTCATGAGAGCAAAGAGCACAGGGACATTATTTCCTGGAGACTGTCAATCACCAGAAAGCCTAATAACAGCTTCATAGGTGACAGCTTTGTGCTTATACTCTATTCCTAGTGAGAGAAGGAACAGAGGGCATTGATTCCTGACTGTTTTTGGTTGGGCAGTGAGTGTCTGTGCTTGATGTTCCTGATTGGTCTGGTTGCTATTCAAGGCATCTACCAGGAAAAGACTACAATAAGCCTACAGACACTTGCATCATCTGGGACAAGACTGCGGATCACCAAACAGGCTGTGACCTGCTTCTCATCTTGGGATTGGTGATAATGTTTTGCTCCTAGTGAGAGAGAAGAAGCAAAGGAGCATTGTATCCCAGCAGAGTAATAGCCAAGCAGTAGCTTGATTTGTTTCTAACTTCAGAATATCTTCCTAAATACTTCATCCTTAAATTTTTAGGGTTTATGTATTAATTTCCCCTCAAGTGTTTGCCAGTGCCCTACACAGACATAGACACCTCGAGTGACATTTTTCCTGTAAATGAAATTTTACCAATTCCTACTTGTCCACAGGACATCTAGTTTGCAGTTACAAGCACTGTCCCCAGAGTTGCAAACTAGATACTCCTGACATTGCTTTATATTCTCACTCCAACTGTCTAATAAATAAAAAGGGTGCGTTGCTATGGATATGAACTTTCCCACTATCGCCGTTACCAGCTTGGTGGATATGGGCATCAGGAGGCAATCTAGAAAATGCCTCATGTTTATTGACAACCAGTTAATTCTTAAACAAACTGATATGGTATATGAGAGCTGTATTTACACAATGTCACTGGAGGCAAAGTTCTCACATAAAAGTACTCATAATGTCAAGGTTGTCAGTACACATGGTGCAGCCATCACACACAATTCAAAGCAGACATATAGATCCACATATGCTGAGGCACATAAATGTAACCTTCCTAAACCCCAAAGACCTCCTAGACAAAGAACACATAATAAATATCCTCAGCAGCCTCAAATGCATTCATTCAACTCATCCACATCAATACACAGGGACACATTTCATGAAGTCTCTACTTCTAAGCCCATAAGGCAAGCCATCACACAATCCAACATTCTGGTCATTGGAGACTCCATTGCGAGACACAACGATGCCCCTCCCACCAGGCTGAGTAAGGAGAAAGCCACGGTCAGTTGCTTATCAGGGGTTAGGATCTGACACATTCCACACGCACTCAGGTCATTGGACCACAAGTACCAGCATGACTCAGTCATAGTCCATGTGAGAGTAAATGACCTGAGACATACCTCCATAGGCTATATGAAGAGAGAAATCATGGAGCTCTCAGAATATGTGTCTTAGGCTAGTATCAGCCTAATATTGAGCAGCATTTTACCTTCTCCGAGGATGATGCATCAATATGAACAAAAGATGACTGACTTTAATAATTGACTTAGTTTCTGGTGTCATTCTAAGAGGGCACAATATTTCTCAACATGGAAGGAGATGGTCAACAGACCATGCTGCTTTGCCAGGGATGGTCTGCACTTCTCCCCTCTATGCTTGTGAATATTAGCTAAAATAATGTCTTCCCCTATAGTGCCTTTTTTAGGCAATGCAAAACTGAAAGTACTTTCGACATAGCAAATTAAAACCAAGAAACTCTAAAGGTATTACTGCTCAATGCCAGGAGTCTAAACAAAAAACTCCATTCCCTAGAAGTGCTCTTCACCCTAGAGAATGCTGATGTCTGCGTGATCACTGAGACATGGTTTAAAGCCACAGAGAGCAAATTGACATTGCAAGGTTATAATGCCATCCACACGTTTAGATCAGCTACTACACAGCCAGGGACTAAAGGTGCCGGTGTCTCGGTTTACATCAAAAATAAATATACTTCAATGCTAGTCAAAGAGGATAATGCCCTTGAGCTGCTAAATGTTCAAATTACTACCATAGGCAAAATTCAATACCACTTCCTTGAAGCTATTAGGTCCCCCTCTATGACCCAGAAAGCCCATACTATGTATTCAAACTTATTGGAAAACACTCACTATCATACACAATACCATATTCATGGGCGGCTTTAATTACTCCACTAGTAACTTGGAATCCTATATGACACCAAACTTACAGGCACAGAGATTCCTGGATTTTGTAAATACAAACTCCCTGGACCGGATTGAAAATACACCAACCGGGGGTGCAACCATACTAGATCTGGTCCTCACTAATGTGGAAGAGTGCTGCACACCCCCTACTGCAATGTCTTCCCTGGTAAAGTCAGACTACAAAATGGTATCCTTTGAAGTAAAAATAAAACCTGGACCTCCAGCTAAACCTGGAATATTCTGGAATTACTCTAAGGCTAACTTCCTACTATTAAGTGATAACCTGGCAAAATTTCAAGCCCACATAAACCCTGAGAACACTGAGAACACTGCTGCCTATGCAGAACTGTTCACAGAAACCCTGTACAAACATGTTAATAGCTGGATAGAAGCAGCTGTACCTACCAGGAAGAAGTACAGAACAAACGCAAAAAACAAGCCACTCTGGTGGAATCACAAAATCAATAGGCTGTATAACAGAAGGAAGAAAATCATGGCAAAAATTAGGAGGTACAGCACCCAGCAAGATAAAAGCACTCTCATAAACAAATGACTCAGAGGACAAATAAAGTCTACCAAAGCCAAATTTTAGGTAAATTTGGCCTCCCAGGACAAGGTCAACCACAAGGCATTCTTTAGCTATGTCTGCAACCTCAAAGGCAATACAGAATTGTGTACAGAGATCATTGTAAATGGACCGACCAGTACTGAGCCAGAAAATATAGGGAACAGCTCCTTAATGCTGTCTCTGAGGCAAAGAACACTGCATCAATGGGCCCAGAAAATATCTGAAATGCTTTCTAAATAGCATGAAAAATTACCTATCAGGACCTCTGGAATTGCTATTTAACTATAGCCTCCAAACAGGCATCATGCCTCATGAATGGAGGACAGCAACAGAACAGTCATCCCTCTCCACAAAGGTGGAACATCTACAGACCCTGGAAACTACAGATGCACAAGTCTCACTAGTCTTATATGTAAAGCCATAGAAACAATTATCATGGAAATTATCAACAGTGATACAGTAAACCTCCAGACAATGGACCCAACCCAGTTTGCTTTCGTAAAGTCAACCTGGAGGACTTCTTTGAGAAGTTCACCAAAGAAATGGATGATGGCAAATGGCTCACATTGCCTACCTTGACCTGGCCAAGGCATTTGACACAATACTGCATTCAGGCGTTGTTGACAAACTCAAGAGGCTAGGTACAAACCCATATGTCACCCAGTGGAAAGCCAACCGACTCACAGACAGGACCCAGGAAGTTAGAAGTGGGGAATCTACCTGAACAAAGAGGCCATTCACAAGTGGAATCCCTCAGGGCTTGGTCCTTGGACCACTCCTTTTTGGCATTTACTTCTCTGAAGTCAAGGCCAATGTCAATGGTCTCTGGCTGACTAAATCTGCAGATGATTGCAAATTAGGACCTGTCATCGAATCCCACACTGACACACACAACTGGTGTCAGAGCCATGGACTAAAACTAAATGCCAAGAAATACATAATAGTATCGATTGGGAAGTCATCCACCACTGGTAACTATCATACTGACAACACACCCCTTACAGTTGACCCAGTATTCAAGGACTTAAGGGCACAGATAGACAGTAATCTAGCCTTTGACCATCATGTGTTTATAGTAGTGAGGAAATCATTCTGTGTTGTGAAACTTATAAACAAAGGTATGGCATTTAGGTCCAAGGAAGTCATTGTTTCACTGTATTCGCCATTCATCAGACCTATCATTGGTACAATGTCTACTTCTGTATGTACCTAATTATGCATATCCAACAAATGGAATGTCCACAGAGGTTCCTCACTAAAAAAATACATGGCATAAGTAAAATATCCTATGCAGACCACGTCAAAGCCCTATCCCTGAATTCTGTCTCCTACAGGCTTTTGAGGGGAGATCTATGCTTGGCATGCAGGGCATTGTCAGACCCCACTCCGATGGACCTCCTGCATATCCACAGAAGAAACAGCACCAGAATTACCCATTCTAAAGACTTAAACCTTGCCTGTGATATAAGTAGGACCTGCTGGAGAGGCAGCTATGCATCCCAAAGACTACCCTGTGTCTGGAACAGGCTCCCAATCCATGTGAAGCAGATTTCCTCCCTAACCCAATTCAAGTATAACTTGGACAATCAGATGGGGAAACAGGAAATTCATCCCTAGTTTGGCACCTAAGTCTCAAATGGGTGCAGGTAGCCTATAAATGTTTCATCTCCCAGGTCCCTGCTTGTAAATGTTTAATCTCCTAAGCCCCTGCTTACACTTATCAAGGATATCAGAACTTGTCAAAGATTTGGGATGCATGTCTAGGCTTAAAAAGGCCCTTGTGGTCATTAGCCCAGGTTTAAACACCTATGAACCTATTATACTGCATCATATTATCATAAATCACATTATACAGCTTGCTTAGTGCTCATGTCATTGATATTTTTGCTGCTTGTTTAATAAATGCATTCATAGTTAAGTACTAGGTTAGCTGCCCTTTTGAGCCATTTTAAGCCTAGGCAATTTCCCCTTCAAAGTAAGAACCAAACCCTGTACCTTGTGTCTTTGAGGTAAATCAATATACCAACCCCAACCCCCAAGTTAGTTACTGTGTATATAGTTATTTCACAGGTTTGTCCCTGTGTGCTGTCTGTCTTCACTTCTACTATACGTGCATTTGCCATAAACCCTGTCCATTCCGTCAACTTTGACAACTGTGTGGGCATGTATTTTAAAAGTATGCTGGGCCGCTGTACTAAAGGACTTGTATAATTTAATTCATTTAATTTACATGTTTGTTAACCAGGCAAGTTGAGCCAGTCATCATCATAGGCCCTTTTCGGCCATGACCCTCATCATAAACGCAAACACCATTATAAGATACCATGATGCATCCCCCCATGGTTTTACAGGTGAATGAACACAGATGTGTGAGTAGAAAATGCAGGGCTTAAAGTAAATGCACTTATGTGGTGGTACAGAAGAGCAATACAGAAAGCAAGTGGACACTTTAGAGTAGCCAATTAGCCAACATGTTTTTTGGTAGATGTGAGGAAACTGGAATATCACATGTAGACCCAGGAAGAACATACAAATCTTACACATACTGATCTAGAATCAGAATTGAACCCTGGTTATTTATTTATTGATTGACATTTGTTGACCGGGAAAGTCTGACTGAGTCAGGAACCCATTTTCAGTAGAGGACTGGGGAGAAAAGCTCCAGCCATAGAAAAAAATACACATACAAGTAAAAAAAGTTATTACAGTATAATTTGTGGCTAGAATATAATAGAAATTGTAAAAGAGTACATACAGTAACAATTGTGGCTATTATTAAAGTAGTAATACAGTAAAAAAGAGCTGAACAAGACATGTGTGAAATAATTGTTAATTTAAGGGTAAGATATGACAATAACAGCTGATAGTACTAACAGGGCATATGGCTGATACATACAGGGTACAAGGTTCTGGTGTGTAAATTGATATGTGTATACATTGAGATAAGGAGATATTTTAACTTAACGATTCTAGGTTCAGGAATGGTTTAGAGAGATATTTTCCTTAGTAGTAGACAGGCGGAGAGTTAGAGGAGATAAAGGTGATAAGAAATTTGAGATAAATGCCCTGGATCAGCTGGTAAACTCCCCTACCAGAGGTGAAAACATATTGTACCTGGTCATCACCAACATGGGCGACAGGTGTCCTTACTGGAAGTCAACCTGTCACTGGTTAGATCAGACCATAAACTAATCACTCTGGATGTCCACACCCCACTACCACCCCCAACCAAGGAAACCACAGTGAAAAACTTTTCTAAAGCAAACTTCACTTTACTTAAGACAGAGGTGGTAAGTTTCACAGCCCCTATGCTAAAGAATAACGCTGCCCAAGATGCAGAATCCTTTACAAATGCACTCTATGAGCACCTACAAGGATGCATGGATCGTGCCATCCCTTGCAAAACCAAGACTCACTCCCCTAAGAGAAGGAAACCAGTCTGGTGGACCCCTGCCATAAACAGGTTATACAATAAAAGAAGGAAACTAGTTCAGAAAAAAAGCAAATCCCAAGAAGGAAAGACATCCCTGATCAGTATCATTAAAAAACTAAGGTCCCTCATAAAGTCATCCAAGGCTAACTTCAAAAGAAAAATAACCAAGGATTCGAAAGATAACCACAAAGCCTTCTTTAGCTATGTCAAGAATCTAAGTGGCAACTCACAGATACGCTCTGAGCTAGTGCAAAATAGCACAACATATACTGAACCTATTGATATTGCCAACATCCTGGCAGATAGATTCAGTGCAAACTTCACCCCCCTCTCACCTCCAAAAGGGCCCACAACAATACTAGAAAAGTGTAGTGTCCCGGAAATCACAGACGCACAGGTGAAAACAGCCCTTTCAAAAGCCAAAAACACAGCATCAATGGGGCCAGATGGATGTCCCAGGATGCATCTTGCACGAACTACAGAACAAACTAACCCCCCACCTAAACACACTGTTCAACCTCAGCCTCTCCACAGGCTATGTGCCCATAGAATGGTGCACAGCAACGGTTATTCAGCTCCACAAAGGAAGGGTCACAACTCACCTTGGTAACTATCGCCCCATAAGCCTGACTAGCCTGGTCTGTAAAGATATGGAGCGCATCATCATGGAACTCATTAACAAAGACATTGGGAACCTCCAAACACTTGACCTGACCCAGTTTGGCTTTGTTAAGGGCAGATCATGCCTACTAAATCTGGTTGACTTCTTTGAGACAGTCACCAAGGCCATAGATGAGGGAAAGGTGGTTCACACAGCCTACCTTGACCTTGCCAAGGCGTTCAACACCATTCCTCACTCAGGTATTATAGAAAAACTCACCAGCCTGAACATAAACCCCTATGTCACAAGATGGGCTGCCATCTGGCTTACAGACAAAACTCACGCGGTAAGAATAGCAGGCTCCAGGTCTGACTCTAAACTAGTCACAAGTGGTGTCCCACAAGGCTCGGTCCTGGGATTCCTACTGTTCGGCATATACTTCTCCGAAGTACAGGCAAACACAGGAGGACTATGGCTAACCAAGTTCACCGATGACTGCAAACTGGGAGCCATAATTGACTCTCCGGTTGACAGACATCCTCCAAAAAGGCCTTACTGAGACGGACATCTGGTATCAAAGTCATGGCCTCAAGCTAAATGCCAAAAAATGCATAGTCCTCCCATTTGGGAAAAACAAAACACCCACGAATTACTACATAGGTGGCAGACCCCTGAATACATAAGAGGTAATAAGAGATCTGGGGACACAGGTAGATAGTAATCTCTCCTTGACAATCATATTGCCAAAGTAGTTAGGAAATCCTTCTATGTGGCCCATCTAATTACTAAAGGGTTCACATCTAGAAAAAAAGAGGTTATAGTGCCCCTCTACTAGTCACTCATCAGACCCATCATAGAGTACAGTTCCCCATTTGGAATGTACCTCACAAGACACTTCCAACAGCTGGAAAGACCACAAAAGTACCTCACCAAGAGGATTACTGGCCTCAAACATATATCCTACGCAGACAGACTGAAAAAACTCCGGCTGTACTCAGTGGCATATCGCTTGCGCAGAGGTGATCTCTGCCTAACTTACAAAGCCATGTCCAACTCAGAATTGATGGACATGCTCCACCTAAAGAAATCCAAGTCACTGCAAGCCACGTGCTCTAGTGAGCTAAACCTCACCACAACAATAAATAGAACATGCTGGAGGGATAGATTCGTATCACAGAGACTCCCCATGCTTTGGAACAAAATTCCTATCTACATTAGGCAGAGCCCCTCACTAACACTCTTCAAGAGAAACCTTGAAGAGTGGATGGGTAACAGAAAATACACCCCTGGGATCACTTCATTGGCTCTGCTTGACAGAGACTCAGTTAATTAATCAATGGGGTGGTGAAAGCCGACACACTCTGGCTAGGCTTATAAATGCCCTCGGGCAGATAGCCTAGTACCTACCTATGAACCTATTTGTGGTCAGGTAAATATTAGTAGGAAAGAGGATGAGAGAAGGAGAAGAAGGATACAGGTGTATAAAGTAGTAAGAGTTTGAGTGTTGTAAGTGAGATAAAGGGGAAGATAGGAGAATGGTTGATGAGATGGTAAAAGAAGCTATAGTGTGGATGGAACTCAAAAAGAGAGTTCACAGGGGAAAGGACAAGGTTATCCATTGGTTTTGGAGCAAGGGCAGATATGAGAGCTAATAAGGTAGTTTTTTAGTGTAAGCTTGAATTTCGTAGGATTGCCTATACTGTAGTACTGATATGTGTAGGCAAGGCATTCCATAATTTTGCAATGGCATAGACACTGTTCTGCTCTTTTTTTTTTTTTGGCCTGTCTACAGGTATTAGTTGTTTATTTTGAGAACGGAGAGTTCTGATAGGGATGTAGGTTTGCAGAATAGATTTTAAGGTAGGACAGCTTTCTGGTTTGTATATTATTTTACACGAGATAGATCCAGATGACGAGGGCATTCGAGCCAGTTAAGTTCTGTAAGAGCACAGCAAGCAGTGGTGAGAGTGGTAAGATGTGCCTGTAACAAATTTAGTGATCTTGTTATAGCAGGACTGAAGGTTACTTTTTAGTGACGTGTGCAGGTTGCAGAAAATGGGAGCACCATATGATAGAGAGGGGAGCAAATGGGTACTGGCTATCTTCTTTTGCTAAGAGCATCCATGATATTTTTGTGTCAGTAGAGCATCCCTAGTATGAAATGTATTTTTTATAGCATTATGTATGCATTGGTCAAATGAAAGTTTATTATCTTTAGTGATATCTAATAGCTTAGCATTTGTTAAAATTTCAGTCTCTGTCTTCTTCTCTGAATATATTTTAAAGTCAGATGAGAGTGTTTTAGATGTGAAAAGGAGAAGTTTTGTCTTGTTGGGGTTGGGTAGTAATTGTATGCTGTTGAGCCATGATTCGATTGAGGTAAAGGCATCTTGGGTTATTTGTAGAAGGTGTGGTATGCTGTTTGAGGAGGAGATGATGGTAGAATCATTGGTGTACTGGAGCTTTGAAGAGAAGTGTTGTGTACATTACTAATGAAGATATTAAAGAGGAGTGCTCCAAGAATGGACCCTTGTGGGACTCCTGTTTTGTTATACTGGTATTGTGAGAAACAACCTTGCCATTTTACACATTGTTGTCTGTCTGATAGATAATTGGTAAACTACTGTTGGGAAGGCTGTGAACAACCTAGAGAAAAAAGTTGCTGTAAATGATTGTGGTATGAGACTGTGTCAAAGGCCTCTGACCAATCTAGTAGTATTACTGAGGATATTTGGCCAGAGTCTCTGGCTTTGTTAACTATATCCATAAAGGAGATGAGAGCAGTTGTTCATAGGTTCATAGGTTTATACTAGGCTATCTGCCCTAAGGCATTTATAAGCCTAGCCCAAATTTTTGTGGCTTACGCCACCCCTTATATGAAAAAATACTGTGCCCATTAGTTTGTTGTGCCTCTGTCCAGCAGTGACACAGAGATGATTCCCGGGGTAAACCTACGATCTCCCATCCACAGGTCTAGATTTCTCTTGAACAGAGTCAGCGAGGTGCTCTGCCTCACATGGACCGGGATTTTATTCCACAGCATAGGGAGTCTCTGAGTGATAAATCTATCCCTCCAGCACATCCTATTTATATCCGTGCTAAGGTTTAAGTCGCTTGCTCTAGTGGTTTTGGTGGATTTGGATTTTTGAGGTGGAGCATGTCCATTAATTCTGGGTTGGACATGGCCTTGTATGTCAGGCACATGTCACCTCTGAGCAGACGGTATGCGACTGAATAGAGCTGGAGTTTATTCAATCTGGCAGCATATGACAGATTTTGGAGTCCCTTTATCCTTTTGGTGAGGAACTTTTGGGTCTCTCCAATTGCTGCAGATGTCTGGTGAGATACATCCCGAATGGGGCATTGTACTCGATCATTGGTCTGATAAGTGAAGAGTACAGGGGAACAATGACCTCACTAGATCTGGATGTGAATCCTTCATGATCAGGTGGGCAATGTAGAAGGTCTTTCTAACCACTTTAGCACTGTGAGTGTCAAAAGAAAGGCCACTGTCAACCTGGGTCCCCAGGTCCCTGATAACCTCTTCTGTGCTTAGTGGATTGCCACCTATATGGTAACTTGGGGTTACCTTGTTTTTCCCGAAGGGTATGACTATACATTTTTGGTGTTTAACTTCAGGCCATGGCTCTGGCACCAGCTATCTGTTTCCGTGAGTCCCTTCTGAAGGATATCCGTGTCCGATGCACTTTCCACTATGGCCCAGTTTGCAGTCGCCTGCAAACTTTGTCAGCCAAAGTCCTCCCATGCTGGCCTGTACTTCTGAGAAGTAGATGCCAAACAATAGGGGCCAAGGACCGAGCCCTGTGGGACACCACTTGTAACTGGCTTGGAGTCTGACACAGCGCCAGCAACTCTAACCCTGTGGGTTCTGTCCTTAAGCCAGTTTGCAACCCATCTTGTGACATATGGGTTTACATTTAAGCTGGTAAGTTTTTCTACAATACCCGAGTGGGGTATTGTGTCGAAAGCCTTGCAAGGTCAAGGTAGGCTGTATGGACTGCCTTTCCTCATCAATGGCCTTGGTGACTGTTTCAAGAAGACACCAAGTTCAAAAGGCATGATCTTCCCTTGACAAAGCCAAACTGGGTCGGGTCCAATGTCTGCAAGTCCCCTATATCTTTGTTTATGAGCTCCATTATGATCCTCTCCATAGCTTTGCAGACTAGACTTGTTAAGCTTATGGGGCGGTAATTACCAGGGTCCGTAGAGGCCGCCTTTGTGGAGTGGGACCACAGTTGCCGCACGCCACTCCTTGGGCACGATCCTGTGGTAAGGCTGAGATTAAACAGCTGCCTTATGTGCGGGGTTAATTCCTCATTTAGCTCATGTAGCACACAGCCGGGGACACCATCCGTCCCATTGATGCTGTGTTTTTAGCTTTAGAGAGAGCAGCTTTCACCTGCGCATTTGAGATGTCCGGGAGGCTACACTCGGCTGGGATAGTTATCTCTCCTTTAGGGGAGAGGGGGTGAAGTTTGCACTGAACCTGTCTGCCAGTATGTTGGCAATGTCTGTGGGTTCAGTGATTTTTGTATCATTTTGGACTAATTCTGAGCATATCTGGGAGTTTCCACCCAGGTTCCTAACATAGCTGAAAAAGGCCTTATGATTGTCCTTTGAATCCATGGCAATTTTTCTCTCAAATTTGGCCTTAGTTGATTTTATGAGTGCTCGTATTTTTTACTAATAATGATCAGGGGTGACTTCCCTTTTATGGATTTTGTTCTATCATGTAATAGCTTTCTCCTCTTATTGTAAAGTTTGTTAATGGCTGGGGTCCACCAGACTGGACGTTTGCCCTTTGTGGAAAGAGTCTTGGTTTTATTTGGGATTGCCTGATCCATGCAGTCCTGGAGGTGTTCATAGAAGGCATTTGTAAGGGCTTCCGCAGCTTGGGTTGTGGTTTCCTCTGGCTCAGGGGCCTTGAAGGATACTACACCAGTCTTGAGTAGTGTGAAGTTTGCTTTAGAGAAGTTCTTCACTATGGTCTTTTTGTTTGGGGTGGGGCGGATGTGGATTTCCAGTGAGATTAGTTTATGATCAGATCTCACCAATGAGGGATATACTTCGTGTGGAGCATTTTGTCCCCATGTTTGTGACAATGAGATCTAGTATATTTTCTCCTCTCGTGGGAACAGTGACTAGCTGTTCCATGGCATTTGAATTTATGAACTCCAGGAACCGTTGGGCTAGAAAGTTAGGGCTTGAGTAATGTTCCCAGTCTATATTCGGTAGTTGAAGTCACCCAATATGATGGTGTTTGGAGATACATTTATACCCTCCAGTGTCTTCAGGAAGGCTGTGTGGGGTTCCTGAGTTTGAGAGGGTGGCCTGTAGCATGCTACAATTTGTAGAGCAGTTTTGCCTATGGTTAGTTGCACCTGGATGGTTTCCGAAGCTTCGTGCGTTGCCACCAACCTGGAGGTGTGGGTATCCTTTATGAAAATGGATACACCCCCTCCTTTTGTGGTGTGGTCCGGGTTTTGGGGCCGGAACGCATGATATGAGGTAAAACCTAATAGTGCTGGGGTGCTCTCAGGAGCCTTGAACCAGGTTTCAGTTACAGCACAGACATCGATGTTCTCCATACTGAGAAGGGCCTCGAGTGCGTGCATTATGTCTTGCTATATGCTGGTCTAAAGCCGTGTTGGATGGGTATCAGAAGATTGTTATAGATAAGGTGGTTTGGTAGTTGTTTCTGTATACATTTTTCCAGCAGTTTGGATAGAGGAGAGAGGATAGAGATGGGTTAATAATTAGTTGGTTCATTAGATTTTCCTCCTTTGTGTAGTGGGGTTATGACAAATCTCTTCCAAAGGGTAAGGATGTGGGAACTCCATGATGAATCAATTGATACAAATACTGACAGGATAAGCAATTGCATCAGTAGCAATTTTTAAATATTCTGAAGGAAGATTATCAGAGGAAGGGGAACAACATTTTAGTCTGAGAAGTTGTTTACATATTAACATAGTAGATAGAGGTTGTAGAAGGAAAAGTGGAGGCTGAGTATTTGATGTGTAAATATTTTGGTGAGGGAGGGAAGTAGCTGTGTTTTTTTTTTTTTGATGCTTGAGAGAAGGGGTGGAATGAGATTATCTGTGGAGTTAGAATTTGTGGTAAAAGTAGAGAATGTAACTAATTTAACTATGCTATAAATAAAGTGGGTATTAAACATATCACCTATTTGGGATGGTGTTTTATTTGTGGTTGGTGATGGGTTTTGTTTGGACCCCAAGGTAAAAAGTGATGAGATGGTTTTCCAAACATTTTTGGGTTGTTTTTGTGGTCTGTTAATCATTGCAAGAAGTAGGTTTTTTACCAGCATTTACTATTTTTTTTTGCTTTATTACTCAATTGCCTATAGTTTTGTAGATTAGTATCATTTTTGCCAATCTTTCCTAGCTCTGTCTCTGATTTGTAGTATTCGTTTTGTGGACTTGGTTAGCCAGGGTGCGAGGTTTGTTTTTGTCCTTTTTGTTCGAAGAGGGGCTAAATTGTTTAGAGTATCCAGAAATAATTTGTTGAAGTGGCTGACAGCATTATCTAGTGGTAAAGTTTTTAATAAAAAACAATTAAAGGAGTTTAATATGCTATTAAAAAGTTGTTGATTAAAGTTTGTTAAGTTTCTGGAGGTTTTGTAAATGTGGCCTTTGCGTATTTGGAGGGTGATCTTATACGTATATGCAGGCAAGTGGTACTAAAGATATTAGGAAGCGTACTAGAATTACAGTATTTTTGGGAATCAGAGACAAGGATCCAATCCAAGGTAGATCCTAGGTTGCTATTGTTTTGTATTCTAGTAGGAGTGGTGATGAGTTGTGTAAATCCATAAAGGTTGATGCTACTTGATGGGGAATCAGAGAATAAGCTCTGCCAATTGATATTGACATCACCCATGATGACTGTTTCACTGGAAATGTTTCCAGACACCCAGGAAAGAATGTCTTGTAGTATGGAAATGTTTTGGACAGGGAGTGTGTACACTACTGAAAAACATAGATGTTTGATGTTATTTATTTTTAGAGATGCAATGAGAATTTCAGCATTACTAAATGTTTGAATTGATTTGGAGAGAGGTAGAACTGTCTGTGCATTGAGATATATCAATGCTACTCCTGCCTTTTTATGAGTTCTGTCAGTTCTTAGTATGTTAAATCCTGGTGGGAGTACTTTGGTGTCTTGGATGTGTGGTTTTAGCCAGGTTTCAGTAATTGCTAATATGTCTGGGAATGCTGTGTTTGCCATGCATGAAATTCTGATATGATATAGGGATTTTAACTAGCCCTATTAATAAGCACTGTGATGAAAAGATATCTGTTGCTGCAAAAGGCTAATTTGTGCAGATATGTGCTACATCCAGGGACCAATCAGTCTTTAGAGCCACATCTGAATTGCTGCTGCGATATTCTGCCTTGTCAGTCAGTACTGATGGTGCCTGCTTCTCTTGGGAATGTGATGTGTACTATTTATACTGCTATGATTCTGTCATTTCCTCAAAGACCATTGTGGGTGTTTTTCTGCATGTCTGTTGTGGCTTCAGCATCATACACGGTACTTCTTTGCAGCCTTTCATGCTGTGTATATATGTGTTTATACACATACGCAACTCTTATATGCACAATCCATTCCAGATATGATACCATACAATACAAGGGGCCTTGCTTGTAGTAAAACCAACTGAAGAAGTATTACAGGGTACTGTAGACCTTCACACTTTTTACCTATGACTCCCAGAAAGGAAACCAATGTTTCCCAGAAGTTCATAAAACTACTATGTTTATTAATTTATTTGCATTTGTTAAAAAGAAATTTTCAGACAGGAGGTCCAAATTTTCAGTGGAATCCCAGGGACACAGCTCCAAGACAATAAAGAACAAGAAAACAGAAAGGTGCAGCACCCATTATACAGTTAAATAGTACACAACACAATTCAAATAATGTACACAATGTTGTTATTGTTAGTCTTTCGGCTTTTTCCCGGTAAGGGGTCGCCACAGCACTGATATGTGCGGTGTATGTACTCTTATATGTGCTGCATGAAGTGATTTTTCTAAAGCAAATACAAATTAATAGCAAGTACAGTAAATGAAAAGGAGTTGTTATATCTTTGGATAGTTGATAGGACCAACAGTTGCATTGAAAGATGATTCTAAGGAGTTGGTTTAGTAAGGGAATAAAGCACTAAAGTGAAACAATTTTATTTATTTATTTATTGATTTGGACATTTGTTAACTGGGTATGTCCGACAGAACATTTTTTCAGTGGAGGCCCTGGAAGAAAAGCTCTATACAGAACAATTAATATGGCAGGAATAACAACAAGGTACAGAAAAACATCACATACATGAAAACCACTACCAAATATTTCAAATATATGACAGAAGCTAAATACTAAAGAATCTATATATATGTAGATTTAAGTATCTAATAAGAAATAAAAAACACAAAATACAGAGCAGAGTCACAATTACAATATAAAATATATCAATCAACAATCAAAGATCTAAATGCATGTATAACACTTATGGTAGTAAGTATGGTTCCATAACAAATCAGAGATGAAGTACAAATTAAAAGTAACCTGCAAGCCTTAGAGTAAGAAATACATTATAGAAAAACATTAAGCGAAGAGATGACTAAGGTGATAAACAGTGATGTACAGAAAGGGCACTAAAACAGTAGGAAGTAGGGAGGGGAAGGGAGAGAAAGAGAAATAAAGGAAGAGTGGAAACAGAGTAAGGGATGGGTAGGAAGGAAGTTAGATATGGAGAGGTAAGAGAGTGGAGAACTGAAAGTGAAACATTGAGGATACAGAGAGAAGTGCAGGGTGGGAGGTAGGGATGAGAGTTAGGCGTGTTTTGGCAGCAGCAAATCCATGAGCTCAGGAGAGTATCTTTTAAAGCTTGTTTGAAGTTGATGTTATCAGGAATAGTTCTAACTGACAGTGGAAGTTTGTAACAGGTTGAGGCAACAGAACAGCTGTATAATTGTTGGCCAATATTTTTTGTGGGCTTGTAGAGTTCTAACAGAAATTGGTCAGAGCTCCTAAGTAAGCGATTGGGAGTATAGAAGGTAATGAGGGAAGATATGGCAGGGCAAGAGGTAGGTTTGTTGATAATGGAGTTAATAAGGAGCAATTGAGATTGTAGGAACTGGTGGGGGAGCTCAAGCCAGTTTAAGGATTTGAGAGAAGTGCAGTGCTGAGAGTTGTAGGATTGATTGGTAGAGAACCTAGTGACTTTATTATAAGAGAGTTCAAGTTTACTTTTTAAGGGAGATAGTAAATTGGTAAAGTTTGGAGAGGCATAAAGAAGGCTAAGAAGAAGATAGTCATGGGCAAGGGAAAGTGTGAAGTTTTCAGTGAGGAATTTTTTTGTTTCTATACAGCAATCCCAGTTTTTGGTGACTCTTTTTTATGCAATTTTGATCATAAAGGTCGATTTTATATTTTATTTTTTTACCACTGTTTTTTTTACTGTTTGCAGGAAGAAAGGGATAGACTGCAGGGAAGATTTACCTTGATTTTTTGTTGTTTTGCCATTTATTTTCACTGTTGGATGTTAGAAAGGGATAGGTTATAGACGGACATGCTCTAGCCATCCCAAGAGGCCTAGTCAGCTATAAATTCACACAGACTTGCATAGAGGACAGTCCAGAGCTTATCTAAACAATCCTATGTTGGTTTGGATTTACTGAACTTTATTGTTAAAAAGAAGTGCAACTTCAAGCGATAGTGAAAAGGAATTATAGCTTTTGTCTGACTTTCAGAACTTGTATGGTCAGAACAACATTACTGTACTTATTTTAGTATTTAGCTGTATATTGCTTGTGTGATTTTTCTCATAGAAGTTGATTTAAGTTCTCTTTGCATTCTGTGGTTACTGATTTTGTTTATTCTTTTCTTTCAGAATTTTTTGTTTGAAACTGAATATGGATTCCTTAAATGAGTATGCCATTAATGATTTGCTAAAGCACAAATATCTTGTACAGTATAATACATGTTGTGCATATTTAAAGGTAAAACCTGATAACACTGGTGATCTGTGTTCCTCATATCAAAAGTTGAATGATTTGTTTACCATTGTTAGAAAAAAATTTAGACGTATGAATGATGATTGCACTTGTGCAATTGGCATAGCTTGGAGAACTGTTATTACGTATATTAATAACTTGACTGGTGAGATAAATAATGTTAGGCAAAGAACAAATACAACACATTTAGAAAATGATGTGTCCCTTGTCCGTAAAGATCATTCATCTGCTATGAAACAATATGATGCCCTTGACAAGTTTGGAATTCTGGATGCAAGTATTCAGCAATTTGAGGATTCAGAGTGTTTAGAAGGAAACAAAAAAAGAAAGAAGGGAAGACATTTACACCAAATAACAAGGAAGAAAAGGAAATTGATAAATGTCTGTAAAGTAAAGAGAATACGTACTGAAAAGGACACTGTTTTGTTATATAAAACACAGGTTACAGGGAATGATGACATTTTTTTTTCTATCAGAAAACCTTCAGTTTACAGAAAAAAAACATCAATTTTCCAAAAGAGTATGTAGAAAAAAAGAGGCAAGGAGCAGGTGAAAAGGGAGAAATCAAAACTGACTGTGGAAGGATTGAAGAACATTACTGTAAGAAAAAAGAAGAGAAAGACATATGTTGACTACATGGCTCAAGCTGTGGATGTACAAAGTCAGCTGGTTGAGAATTGTATGTTTGCAAATATAATATACAATAAAATCAGTGTGATTAATAAGACTAATAGTGACAAAGATCATTCCTTTGTAACAACTGACAGAGCAGATATTATTGTATTAGAAGTTGAATATTCTTCAAATCTGGTCAGAAAATATATTCTTGCAATTGGAGATTCAGTTATTAGAGGAACTGATATTTACATTTCAGAGAAGATAATGAACATCAAATAGTGTTATGCTTGCCAGGAGCAAAAACAGAAGATGTGAGACAAGCCTTGGAAGGCCTTAATGTAAGGAAGTACAGATCTGTTTTTATTCATGTTGGTACACATGATCTCATCCACAAGGACTCTCTGACTGTTAGTAGGGAACTTACAGCCTCTTAGATAGCATAACTTGTACTGGTGTTAGGACTTATTTTTCACAAATAACATACAGAAATGATAGTCAGGTCATTGTGAATAAAAATATTTTTGGGTAAATATCTACATGGAAAAAATATCCTGTTTTAAAAAATGGAAATGTGTGTCGAGTATCAAGCCTAATTTTGGGCACACGTGTTTAGACAGGGTGGTGTGCATTTGTCAAGCTCGGGGAAGAAAATGTTTTGCAGCAGATATTATGGAAAATTTGACAAACACTAGGCAGGATTTATGCCAGGTCCAAATTTTTACAGTTCACAGATAGCAACATTTAATGCATCTCTGATGGTTGTTAATGCTAGGAGCATTAATAAAGTTCTTTTTTAATTGGAAATTTTGCTATGTTCCCACAAGACTGATGTGGTTATTGTTTGTGAAATATGGTTAAAGAACAATGACTGGCAATCAGTTCTGTCAGGGTATAAATGTTTTTACTGTATCTGACATTCTAACAAAAACATTGGGTGGAGGTGTTATGATAGGTATGAGAGGTATGTATTTAGTTATGAGACCTGTGATTATTACATGTTCAGTGATAACACCAATGCTATAGACTGTATAATTGTGAAAATATAGGCACCCCTGGAATATATAACACTTATTGGAGGAGTGTACAGATCACCAAAGTCAAGTGCTGATGACCTAGAGGCATTCATACATTTCTTACATGAAACACAGGAGGGTAGAATAATATTAGTTGGGGACATAAATTTACCAGAAACAGACTGCAATAATATAGATTCAACAACATTAGTAAGGACATTATTCACAATGTATATTCAGGAACAAAAAAAAAAAACTACCAGTGAATGGAACTACTAGACATTGTTTGTATTCCTAAACAAATTGCTTGTTACTTTAAATTACATTTACCACCACTGATGTGCAGTGATCACGGGGTTATAAAGATTAATTTGTTGCTAGATAATTCTGCCAAAATGAAATCTAAACCAATGCACAGAAGGTTTATTACAGATTATATGGAAGCAAAACAGTCACTATGTAAATCTAACTGGAGTGATGTGTTCAGTGGAAAAACTGTAGATGGAATGTGCAAAAAATCAAAAAAATGTTTAACATCAGGATCTAGCCATACAACATCAGGGGGATATATGTCCTTAAGAAGAGCATACCTGATTAAGATGACAGACAACAAATATAATAAATGGAAAATAGGTCAAAGTACAAATTTGAAAACTGAAATAAACAAGCAGGACAAATAAATTAAGAATAGTATGAGACAAGATCAAGAACAATTTGAAGAAAATTTATATAAAGATATTGACCATAACAGGAAACCTTTTTGTACATAAGATGTGGAAGGAGTAAAGATATACAAATTGATAAACTGTGTGCAGATTCTAAAATTTATTCTCACACAAAACATATTATAGATATACAGTATTTATAAAATCTTATGCAAAACAGTTTGACTCCACAAAGGGAGTGATAAGTTGTCCTAGTGACATCCGGGTTACCTCAGATACTGGAATCAAATTAGATTATAGTGAAAAAGTACTGCACAAACTGAATACAAACAAAGCACAGGGAGGAGACAGAATTAGTAATAATGACCTCAGAACACTTCAGCAAGAACGTACACTACCATTATATCTATTATTTACTTATATATTAGGTCATATCAATATGAGGAAATTCCACAAGACTGGAGACATGTGCTTATTAAACCTGTCTTTAAGGGAAAGGGGAGTAGGACAAACCCAGAGTCATAGAGACCCTTAAGTCTACTTTCATGTTGTGGAAAAATAATGGAGAAGGTAACTGTGGATAAGTTATTGTCAGAACTGGATAGGCTTGGACTTGAAACCATATACCAGCATGCATATATTAAAAATCTATTACAACCTGTAACATGATGTTCTATAGCAATTTAATAACAGGTATGAATGAAAAATTGTGCTGTGAAGTAATTTATATAAATTTAACTTCAGCATTTGACAGGATCATACACAAAATACTGATCAATAAATTACAACAACTAGATATCGATGGAATCTTGATAGGATGTATAGCTGCATGGCTTACAAATAGGGGATGGCAAGTATCATACAGTAATTGGTGAAATTCTTGGTAACAGTCAGGGTATCCAACAGGGCTCTGTCCTAGGCCCTTACTTGTTCTGATTGTATCTTTTAGACCTAACATTTTCCAATGAGGTGTTCTACAGACTACATGCAGATGACCTGAAATTGGGTAAACTGATTACAAGGGTTACAGATAAGGCATGCCTGCAAAAGAACTTTAATAAATTGACGATTTGGGCACAGAAAAATAATATGCTGATAAATACATTAAAAACTAACCATATGAGATTTGGTAGACATAAACTGAAAGGTGAATATTTAATATAGCACACAGTGATTGAATCGGTAGACTCATTTAAGGACCTGGGTATATGGGTAGACCCAGCTTTGAGTTTTTCTAATTTATCAAGCAATTTGTTAATGGTAGTTATAGAACTATAGGTTGTATAAAACGATTTATAAAGTCTAAAAAATCAGAAACAATGAAGTCTTTGTTTGTTAGTTACATTAGATCCTAACTTGAGTATGGAATAATAATATTTTATTTTTTATTTTTATTTATTTTACATTTGTTAATATGGAAACCCTACAGGAAAACAAGCATCCATAAGCTGGAAAGAATACAGTGGAAATATACCAAGGGCATCCATAGATGTGAAAATTTAAGTTATTATGAAAGACTAAAATATCTGAACTTGTAGATCGTCTCTTATAGATATCTAAGAGGAGATCTTATTCAGGTATATAGGGCATTCAGAGACAACCACCTCTGGGAATGTTTGGGGTTATCAAAAAGAAGTAGGAATCATCAAACAACCTATGTAGAAGATTCTACAGGAATGATAAATGTACTAATAGATTCTCTAAGAGAATAACTGATGCATGGATCAGGCTACCCAATTACATTAAAGCAAGTACTAGTTTAGATATTTGAGCCTGGACATTTTTATGGGAACAGGTGTTTTGGTATATTGGGAAGCTAGAAGGGCATTAATGCCCATCTTGAAGTATTTGTATGTATGCATGCATACTGATACAGTGGCAGAAACAACTGTAATGCACAGAATCAAAACAGGTTATTTTATAATATACTTGGTTCAGCTTTACTTTGAAGTCAAGAAACTAATTTATTATATAGATGGGAGGAATATTTGAGATAGGGCAGAAGGATTTAGCTGTGGAGATGTTAGTGTTGGTTACTGATAAAGATTTAGTCCTGTACAGGTTACCTAAAGTGAGGCTATATTTTGTAATCATGTTGTACAAATATGAATTAAAACTAATCTAATTATCATTGGTAATGACAAGAATCTTATCTGTTTCAGGTTCTACAAGTGGGGTAAGTTTGATTCAGGTGATATGGAATGGATTACTCACCAGAAAATATATAAAGATAGGCTAAGGTTGAGACTAGGCAATTGCTGGAAAAGGCTTAGTAAAGAAATGCATTATATTTTTCTATGAGCAATTCCATAGTAGACAAGCAGGCCCAAGCAATTAAGGAATGCCTTAGTTGTGTCAAAGGGTGAGCACAGGTTGAAGGATGTGTACAGCAGAACCAGAGACAACAGTTGTGGGCTGCTTTCATAAAGGGTAAGTTCGGCATTACCTGCGCTGCCATAGCAGGTCAAGCATTGAGCCTTGTAGGAATACAACAGCAATAGGACACTGTGCTCTTACTGAAGTAGTCCATTTTAATACTTGTCGTCTGTTCTCCAGGGAGGAATAAATAGGTCTAGGAAAGATGAGGCCTTGTGATCACAAGGGGATGGGAAGCAAAAAACATTGCAAAAATATATAATCACTGGGGTCATTGTCCTGTAATACAACCCAGAATGTGTCCCTACATATGGAAGAAGTGCCCAGGCCTTTTGATTTACTATCCATCTGTAGATATCCAGGGTGAACTTTAGAAAACCCTAAACTTAGTCATAATGGGTAGGTGTTGATAAATACCAGGTGTAATACCAGCACTAAAGCAGCCTGTGACTCAGAGTAAGCTGTTTACACTTACTGCCACATATGTGCAGATGCTATGCAGTGCTGGGTTTAGCACTGCATTTTTAGATGTCCCCCAAGTCACAACACATTTCCCAACACACTGCATGGGACACAGCTACATACAATAGCAGTGGATGTTCCATATGGTTAATTAATGTCATAAATGATGATATTTATTTCTTAAACATTTAGTTAAACCTTGCTTACCTGACTTCCAAAAAAAATAATTAATTATTTGTGTAGTTTCATTTGTTACCCACTTTCTAAAACACTTTTTAGAGTTATTTGTTAGCACTGGAGCTTGGTGACTCTTGTCACCAAGCTCCGACAATAATGTTTTGAATCCCCCTGCATGTATTTCTGAGTTGTTACACCTTGCATTCTCATGATGAAGTATACATGCTCTCTTGTCTTTTTTTCTATTTTGGTCTGTCAGCCTATTTATATTTCTTATCTTAAGTGTCCAATCCAGTCTGTCCTGACCATAATGTTTGGTATTTTATCCTTCTTACACCATGGCACGTTATGTATAATCAGTGCACCTGTTTCCCAATATTCCCTATCTAGATTTCATTGCATTTTTCCTGATCTGTTTCCACAATGAAACTCCTTTATCTGTGTTTTATTTGTAGAATTCTCTCCCCCAAAATGCTGGCCCCTTTTCTAGTGCAGTCAGCCTTGGTGGCCTGAGTTCACGATTGTAAAATGTGTGCAATTTGCATTCATGAGCCAGTGAGCTGAAGCATTTTTTTAGGGAATATTTGCATATCTCTGATGATGACTTGATAAACTAGGGTGGGGGCTGTATAAAATGTATTTGATTCAAGATTCTTATATATCTATATATATATATCTATATCTATATATCTATATATCTATATATCTATATATCTATATATATATATATATATATATATATATATATATATATCTTTATTAGGTGCATTTCTTTGTTAAGCTTTACCTGACCACTGCCTTGCTGCTTTCTTTCTGTCAAATACATTTTCTATAAGAATTCAGAATGTATATATACAAGCTTATATACTGTCTAAACCATGATTACGTTAATGGGGATGTCACTAAATTTATATTCAGAAATATTATCTTATTCATACCACTTTCCTAAGACCAATAGATTATTTAATATTTCTTAATGCTCTGGGGGATAAGTAGATACTTACATTTCAGATAAGTATTCATGACTCGTAGTCCATTTGTTTTTATTATCTTTCCATATAGTTTACATCATTCTTCATCTCCTTGTCACCACCTTCAAAGTCAAATTTATTTTGCCACAGTCACATTTCTTAACTATCCCTTAAGGTTAAACTGTTCATCTATCCAAAATTGCTTCCTAGGACTCATATAAACAGATGGCTAAAATGATCTTTGAAGTACAAGGCAATACTTACGTTTATCCAGAAAAGTTCCTGAACATAATTAATATGTCATCATAGTCACCAATCTTCTGAACTCCTTTCTCTACTTCTTAATATAATAGCTCCCTTTCCTATAATGATGCACCCTGTAAAGGGACCAGTGGGATGAATGTTGATGCTAGACTGCATTCTAACTCCATCTATCTCTGTGTTCCAACACTGCCACACTAACATCATTTATCATTTGCCCTTTTACTGTCCATCACCTGGCACCCTCCACTATCATTTTTACTCCCAAATATTCCAGAATGCACAACTGAATCAAAGATTCCCTGCCCCTCATTTTACTTGTCAACATTTTGAAATAATTTATTTTTCTCCCATATTTCTTTCCCCAACCCAACCAAGGTTTCTATACTTAAAATATGAGTGTGTGGGTGTGGAGGGGGAAGCAGTAACAAATGTAGAATTAAAATATTATTTTAGTAACATTCTAGTTCATTTAAGTTAAAAAGATATATTCCTTTTTTCTGTTCAATTTCTTATTTTCTCTGTTAATCTTTGATTGCTTAGGTTTTTCTTGATGATCGGTTTAATGTAATTTAACCAGCTACTTCTGTGCTTCTAGCAAAGAATTGAGGAAAGGCTTATATATCCATGTAACTTGTCTTTTTTGCCTATGGATTTAGAAGACCAGTTCAGCATTTGTTCCATTTTGTCAGCATTTAGGACCTAACTATATCCATATCCAAAAGCATAACACTTGAAGATGGTATCTTCTATATGGGGACTATAACCTGCACATACCAGAGAAGAGTTCTGAGTTTTGTTGGGCTCATTATAGTGAATAGCCCCCCCCCCCCTTCTGTACTAATTGGTTTAACAGGTACAAAATATTTCCCTGCCTTTTAGACTCCTATCATGTAGTCCTGCTTAAACAGGTAGGTGGTGTTATTTAAAGGCACCTTCTTCAATGTCATGGCTTTCTTTAATATTTTCTTCTCTGTAGCATAATTAAAAATACATTCTCTGGTTCTAAACTGTGCAGTTTGAAGAAAGCTAGGTCCTTGTTTCTTGTACATGTTTCCTCACAAATAATCAAGTTTTTATTCCCATTATATTAGTGGATAAATGCTAATTCTTGTAGTTCTGCACCCAACAGATTTACGCAGCCAAATATTCTAAACTTGTACACCATGTCCAATTTTCTAAATCAGCTGTTTTAAGCCAGTAAAATGTCTTCATGTACTTCAGTTACAGTTCATCCCAAGCAGAATATTATATTAATCATTTGAGAAAGCTGCTTTTTTCATTTTAGTTTGTCATAAGAAAACAAACTCTACAAATATTTTGGTTTTTCAGTAAATTTTCCAGTTTAAATGCCTAAAGTTTATTTCTCTTCTTCAGCAGTCCATACTCCCACCATTGCTTCCTTTTCCTACACTGCTGCATCTTGCTTTCTCCTGCCCCAAATATTAATTTCAACTATATGCCAGCTGATGTTGTCATCTGCTTTAAAGATTTATTTTTTTTTCATCTTAGAGTGGATTCATGAAAAATACACACAGTAAATTCATGCATGCTGTATAGAACTGTGTAAATTAGTGCAAGCATCTCAGAAATAAAAGTTGCAGTTCATAAAACGTAGTTTCACTTACTAACTCAGGCTTATACCTAATTTTAATAAACTAACAGTGCAAGAGAGAAGGAAGAGAAGGAATGATCCTTAACAATAATGAAGCACAAATGAAAGTATCACCAAAATAAATGCTTGCATCATTTAGCATGACAGAAGGTAGTGCACTATATAACATTTTGACTTGCAGTACTACTTTAATGAAGGAAAAAATAGATGTCCATGCAAATTGGCAGTACTGAAAAGTGTTGATTCGAATATGCAGTGTTTAATTATTTTGTATTAGAATGTAATACACGTTGCTAATGAACATATTTTCTGGAGTTAACAAATGATATTAACAATGTCTAAAATATACATAAATGAAATAAAGTAGAGCTTAATTAATTTTAGTTGTTATGAGTCTTGCATTTGAAAACAGTATTACAAGTGAAATATTAATAAACGTATGATAAATGTACTGCTAACTGCTATTTTAGCCCCCATAAGGGTCGAGATGCAACCATGCATTAAAGCAAGATATATTAATGTGTTAGCTTTACTTCTATTTAAAGTGCAGAGACCCACATGTAATATTGTTTCTTCTGTGTCTCATTTGCCCCTAGGCTTAGATCTGTTCACTTATGTTTAAAATATGTCTAAGGAATGCAGCCGCGCACAGCTATAATACAACCTGCGATTTATTACAAAGAAACGGGCAAGGTACAAACAACTATAACAAAATAACGGATTTAGCGCTTTCTTCCACCTGAAGTGTGGATTTCATCAGAATCAACAACACAAATCTCTTGAACTAATTTATCAGTTTTATGGCGCCAAAAATTCAGACTCATTTAAAAATTTAAAGAAACATATACCAACTCTATACATAAATAACACTATTAATAATGAGAATAAAAATAAAATAAAAAAACATTGAATTAACAGTACTACATATTACTAAATTTTGTATACTTGTCAATATAACTTCTGATTCATTACTAACTCTCATACACCATAATAACATGTTGAATACTAAGTCGTAATAAATATTAATGTATACCAGCATTGTAAAATATTAATAAATTGCTAAAAAAAACTGTCAATACTCCTGAATGTGTTCATAGGGGAACTAATGAATACTTAGTAGAGGGAATTGTAATACCCACCATATAATATATATTGCAGTATGTATAGGCTGTAATAGTTTCTATATAGGAAAAACAGAACGGATGTTCAAGAAAAGAATCTATGACCACCTCTATGCTATAAAGAAAAAAGATAGTACAAATGCATTGTATAGGCATGTGGCTGATATGGATAACTGTCACAAATTTAAATTTTCCATATTAGAACAAGTTAAAGTGGACAATAGAGATGGTAACATTAAAGCTATTTTATTGGGGAAGGAAGTTAGATGGCAAATATTTACAGATGCTGCTACTCCGCCTGGCTTAAATGAATATATTAATATCAAGCCTTTATTATTATAAAATTATAGTGGCTTTAATGGAATGACATTATATATATATTATATATTGACATTATTGAATTTTAAAGGTTTTTATTATATTTAGATATTTATATATACTTGTATTTATGAATTTATTATATATAGACATACATTATGGCAAGAGATGTAATAGGATGTAGGCCTTCATGCTTTAATTAATATTTACATTTTTATTATTTTTTAACATATTAATATGTTAGCATTAATATATTAATGATAATTGGTATGAATGTATCTTTATCCCCTTAGAGTGTTATTAGTTCCCCTATGAATACATTCAGGAGTATTGACAATTTTTTTAGCAATTTATTAATATTTTACAATGCTGGTATACATTAATATTTATTATGACTTAGTATTCAACATGTTATTACGGTGTATGAGAGTTAGTAATGAATTAGAAGTTATATTGACAAGTATACAAAATTTAGTAATATGTAGTACTGTTAATTCAATGTTTTTTTATTTTATTTTTATTCTCATTATTAATAGTGTTATTTATGTATAGAGTTGGTATATGTTTCTTTAAATTTTTAAATGAGTCTGAATTTTTGGCGCCATAAAACTGATAAATTAGTTCAAGAGATTTGTGTTGTTGATTCTGATGAAATCCACACTTCAGGTGGAAGAAAGCGCTAAATCCTTTATTTTGTTATAGTTGTTTGTACTTTGCCCGTTTCTTTGTAATAAATCGCAGGTTGTATTATAGCTGTGTGCGGCTGCATTCCTTAGACATTTTTAGTGTTGGACTTTACTTCTTCGTTGCTGTCTCTCAACACTATTACTGGTGTTATTATGTTTAAAATATAAAACATTGACGTAAGTCTCATTTCTCCATTGCTGAATATTTTTATTTAGTAATTTAGAAAAAAGGATATTAGTTGCAAAGTTTACTTTAATAATAATGCTAACCTTACTAAATTAATATAAATCATAGGAAACTCCTCCAGACTGGGATACCAAAAAAAAGTACATTTTATTTATTTAGTTTTTCAAACAGCTTTATTGAATTATCACTTGTGACATAGGCAACTCGTATAAAAGTAATCAAACTATATTTACATAAACATTATACTTCACATATATTGCTATATATCATAAAACCTAAGCAATATTACATAAATTATTCAATTTCTGTCTTTTTTTAAACAAGACACATCTTTATTAAACCATCACTTACTTCATAGGCAATCATACATTTATATAAAAGAAAACAAACCACACTGACACAATCCTAGTTGCAAGCATTTTACATCACAAACCATACTGCACATTCCCAGTTGCAAACATTGTACATCATGTATAATCTACCCATTCTTTCTCACTCAGACATTACATAGCTCATTTAAGTCCTGCAGCCTTTTAAACCTCATATCTCCCTTGCATGTATTGTTCCCACAATTCCCATTTTTCCTATGTAGTTTGTTCCTACCCTTTTCTAAAGATCTCAGTTCCAGTTGTTTTATTTCTGTTACTATATTCACTTCTTCCAGTATAGCTGGTTAGGAGTTTGATTTCCATTTTCTAGTAATCACTTTTTTGGCAGCCAACATTATTAGACAGAGCAAGGCCATACCATGTCTATGTAATTCCGATTCTGTACCATAGCTCAGAAAAATCTTCTCCCTCGTCAGCCCAATCTGCCCATTCAGCATCTCTGACAGTACATCCCACAGGAAATCCCTAAACTCTGTCAACACAATGCACCCCCAGAAAGTATGTTCCCAGTTGACTCTTTCTTTCCCTTCACACCTCCAACATTTGCTGTCTGCCTGAGGAAAATTTCTCTGGAGTCTACTTGGAGTATAAAAATATCTATGTAAACCTTTCCGGCAAAAATCCTAAATCTTCTAGTTTTTGTTGTGCTGCGGTGGTCGTGCTACGGTAGCATTGTCACCTCACAGTAAAGACGTTGTCCTGCTCGATTCTCAGCTAGAGCGTCTTCTGAGTGGAGACATGGTGAATGGGCGTACCTTCATTGAAGGTTGTGCGTCAGGGCTGGCAACTCGGCACCTAAAAATCTACTGCCAATCATTAGCGGACCGGAGTTCCGCTGTGGCGAGCCCTAACCGGGAAAAGCCGAAACACACAACATTTGGGAGACATACATATATCCCCCCACTGTCTCTTTGTGAATTGCTTATCCAATCTTGCTTCCCAATCCTTTCTAAGCTCCTCTGATTGATTCTTATAATTATCATGCAATATTTTACATGCTCTACTAATTAGTCATTTAATGGCAGCTTCTGTTCTAGATTCTATTAAAAACTCTACCAGTGCTGGTCTTTCATTTAGAACCCCCCCTATTTCTTTCTCTTTGCCTATAATCTGATAGCAGTCCCTGGGGTCTACTTTTAAATCATGAAATGTCACTAGATCGAACCTCATAAGATTGAGACATAAATACCAAACACTCAGAATCCTAAAAGTTTAAATTATCGAACTTCACATTTTTGAACCTACTATATGTGAGAATCGGTGAAGGAAAGTAATATTCAAACCTATGGTGGAATGAATATTCATTAAGTACTCAGTTTGGCCTTTTCCTCAAGATAGTGCAATCTCAGAGTTGGTATATTTAAATTGCAGGGGGTGAGGGGGTTGGAGCCCCCCACATGGGAGTGCAGGGGGGCTTGCACCCCTGCAAAAACAAAGGAAAAAAAAGTACTTGAAATTATTTGCATATCATGTCATGCCCTTTTCTCTTGTCGATCACTGAGGCTATGCCCAGTTGTGTGAGACCCGTTTGCGAGGTACGTTTATGATATAAAGCATAAGCTTGGAACCAAAACCTCAAAAACTCCACGACTCAAACCACAAACAATATCTCAGGCATGAACCAAAAGAAGTTGCCTAAACTGAGGGTCCACCACAAATAAATTTATTGACAGTAACACTAAGCACTTTCATCAAAAATATACAGACTTCTTCAGAGTGTTATGAATAAATGTAAAAAACACACATATATAGCAGCATACTAAGTCACATGATACACACACCCTGCTTGCTTTAACACTTAACATGATATATACCATTTTTCAGAAAAAAATGCAATTAAAAAACCTTTGTACAGCATTCAAACAGTATAAAACTAAATAAGACCATAATATACCAAAATAGGGATTAATACAATTTAAACTTGATAAGCTTTCAACTTTAAAATACTGGCAATAGAAACTTGATCATTCAACCCTGGTAATTTACATGTTAAGCCTGAGCTGCCAAAGCAGTTCTCTGGCTTTCAAGATATCTTCCCAAGGGCCACTTCTAGGGTTAACTACAAAAAGGGTAATACTTTTAAAAAATTGTTAGAAAATGGTAATAGTCTCTGGAAGGCTGTTTCTAATAAAAAAACAGGCACTACTACATGTGGATTATGTGCTCAGTGTAGGCATATTTTAGTTGGAGATAGCATTACGATTAATGGTAGGTTTATTCAGAGTTGTTTACCATGTAACTGTAATTCTATTGGTGTTAGTTATTTAGCTAAGTCCCAAAAATGTCCTTGTTATTATGTGGGAAAAACTAAAAGAAAATTAAGGGAGAGTATTTATGAACATATGCTAAGTATTAGGAAGAATAATTTGAACAATTCCTTAGCAAAGCACATTTCCTTCTACACTGACCACTTCTTTCAATTTTTTGGGTTGGATTGTGTTGCAGTTAACCCCAGAGGTGGCCCTTGGGAAGATATCTTGGAAGCCAGAGAACTGCTTTGGCAGCTCAAGCTTAACGCATGCAAATTACTGGGTTGAATAATCAAGTTTCTATTGCCAGTATTTTAAAGTTGAAAGCTTATCAAGTTTAAATTGTATTAATCCCTATTTTGGTATACTATGGTTTTATTTAGTTTTATACTGTTTGAATACTGTACAAAGGTTTTTTAATTGTAATTTTTTCTAAAAAAATGGTATGTATCATGTTAAGTGTTAAAGCAAGCAGGGTGTGTCTGTATTATGTGACTTAGTATGCTGCTATTTATGTGTGTCTTTTACATTTATTCATAACACTGAAGAAGTCTGTATATTTTTGACGAAAATACCAAACAGTAAATTTATTTGTGGTGGTCCCATGGTTTTGGTAACTTCTTTTGGTTCATGCCTGAGATATTATAAAGCATAAACTTGCTATATTTTTAAACTGTTTAGAAGGGATGATTAAAGGTGCAGTAATAAATGGTATCACAAGTTTTAAATTCCGTTCTTGCTTGCAACATTGGTATAAGTGTTGTAGCGTGACGTATAATGTCCAATGTCTGGTTAAATACGTAGTGTATGCATTTAAAGAGGTAGTCAGTTATTTAGACACATTCTGTTAGTGCTTTAATCCATTTTTGAAAATGTGCAGTTCGATCATTTAAACTTTCAGGATTCGGTATTTACGTCTCGATCTTATGAGGTTCGATCTACTGACATTTCATGATTTAAAAGTAGACCCGAGTCCCCTGATAGGGAAGGCAATCTCTAACCTGCAGCCCAAATAAATTCTTGGCATCTTTCCATTCAATCATCTTTCCCTCTATAGCTATTTGGTCCCAGGACCTTGGTTCCTTCTTCAGTTTTCTCCTATAAATTCCAACCTCCTCTTACCTACTGTCTGCATCCCTAATTGTAGTCATCCCTATTGGCAGAATCTCCTTTCTCCATTCCCATGTTGGTTTAGTTCTTTGAATACTTTTTGCTATTTTATGGATATAATATGCTGTATGATTACTGTTAGTCTCCTTAAAGGCCTGCATCCAAAATCCCAGTCTCTCCTTGTTTTTTGAGCTTTACCCTGTTTCATCATCATCTCTTTCCCCTTTGAATTATAGATTTCTGCTAAAAAAATATATAAATTTTATTAAGAAAATTCCATAGTATGTTAAGATTAGCACTTTTGTTTTTTTAATAAAAACTTCTTCAGATAACAACAGCATAACAACTCCACTTATTTATAGCCCAGTCAGGATAAGGTAATGAAAAATGTGATGGCCCAGCCCATTAAAACAAGTGAGACATTTAAAGAGCACATGTAAGAAAATACAATCATAAGCACGTAAAAGCTGAATCCATGAAACTTATAAACTTAAGAGACACAACAGCATAAATTATGAGTGAAACAATGCTTACAATATATCAGGATAAAGTAATATAACATGTAATTACCCAGCCCCTTAATACAAGTGAGACATTTAAAGAGAACACATAAGAAAATATGATCGTAAGCACATAAAACCTGAATCTATGAAACTTATAAACTTATAACATATGACACCATAAATTATGACTAAAACAATGTGCTTCCATCCATTATTCAAAACCCAGTGGTTTAAATTCTCAAGTAAATTTTATGTAAAAGTAGCTTTGACTTTTAAAAGCCATCCAACTGTTAGCATTTAAGCTCAGTTTCCATTTCTCAAGTTTTAAAGTCCATTGTCTTCCCCCTCACTCAAGGACAGTTGGTCAATAATTAAAAAATAGAATTCATGTCCCGGGTTCTCTTGTACACGTTTGGATAGGGCATTTATGTCTTGCCCTTTTCTTCTATCATACAGGTGTTCGTAAATCATGTCTTTGATCTTCCTTTCTGTTTTCTGAATATATAACCTGTGATGAAAGGATGACCTTGTAACAGTTGTTCTTTCTGCATCCACAAGGCAAGATATTGTTTGCAAACCCGGGTTACTCTTATCTTTGCAGATATGGGTTGAGAAAGCATTGACCATTGTCCATTGTATTTCTAGCATGGAATCTTGCTAAAGCAGCTAAAATTATTGCTGCTGACACTGATCCCAAGGCTTGCAGAATCAATTGGGCTGAAATTCTGGTACTGCAAATTATTTTCCTGACCTACATCCTTATTGCTTGCACTCTCAAAAGAGGAAGAAAAGCTACCATAGATACTATCTTGAACACTGTCCCTATGAATTCTAATGTCTGGGTTGGTTGCACATGAGACTTGCTTTAATTTATGGTTACTCTAAGATGCAAACAGGTCTGTAACACCTGATCCCGAGTTTCCATCAGATGATGCCTGGTAGGGGCAGTAATCAGCCAGTTGTCTATATATGAAAACACCCGGAATCTTTGCAGTCTTAAGTGAGCTGCAACCACTGCCAAGAACTTGGTGAACACCCCGTGGGCTGTGGTGAGGCCAAAGGGCAGTGCTCTGAACTGATAATGACTGGCTCCCAGCCAGAAGCATAAGTACCTTCTCTATTGTCTCTTCATCTTTATGTGATAGTTTGCATCCTAGAAATCTATCAAGCACATCTAGTTGTCCTTGCCAGCAAAGGTAGAATGGACTGAACCGTGACCATCCAGAACTTTGTGTGTCAAACTGACTTATTCAATACACTCAGATCCAAAACTGGTCTCCAGTCCCGTTTTCTTTGGCACTAAAAAGAATCTTGAGTAAGTTCCAGATTCTGTCTGATCTGATCATTTTTCTGACCTCCCATTTGATTCCTGGAAAGGGTCCTTTGAGGGGTTGAAAAATGCACACCCGCTGTAGAGAAGGTCTTTCATCTTTTTCACACCTGGAGAGTGTGTCCTTTACTGTGGGGCTAAATAAAGAAGTGTTGTCAAAGGGAGCATTGATGAATGATGACTTGAAGGGCTCCGCAAAATCACATAGGCATATCCAGGCATGTCTCCTAATGGAAATGTCTGAACCCACAGCCCTTGCGGCACCTTCTACAGTGTTCAAGATAAGCCTCATGGACGAATTGGCTATAGTTTATAGGGTAGCCAGCTGAGAGACTACTGAAAATTTAGTATCAGCCGTTCAGGTTCCAGGAAAAGATTTGGATAAGTCTTTAATCAAATCTCTTTGTAGCCTAGTAAAATGTGCAAAATAGTTCAGCAATCTAAATGCAAAAGTCTCTGAAGCATAAACATGCTTTCCAAATCTGTCTATTGCCCTTGAAACTCTATAGGAGGATGGGCAGTGAAACTCTTTTCAGAGCGCTTCTTTTTTGTAGCTGCCACCACAACCATGGCATCTACTGGAACCCTTTAACTCCAATATTCCCAGCCTACAGGTGGAGCCAGAATCTTGTCTGGTCTCTTGTGGATTAGCTCAGTTGTAGGAGGCTCCTTCCATACCTGCTTGGAGATCAAATCAATAAGTTCAATGGCTGGCAGAGACACCCAGGAGGTAGACGGACCAGTACAAAATGCTTCCAGAAATACTGATTCCTCAGGAGAAGGGTTTTGGGAAGACCAGCCACCCCTTTGCTTTAGAATTTCAAGAATGTCTCCAAATCAGATGCTACTGGGTGATGATTTTTGGGGGTCCCTCCCCTTCATCGAAATAAGTATCCTCAGTGACTGACTCCTGAGGAGAGCCTAAGTGCCTCCTTTTGCACTTTAGGGACTTTCTCGGTTTGGTGGTTTAGAGAAGTTTCAGAAGAGATCAAAATACCCTGCTGGGTAGACTGGAAGCTTTGGGCTGGTGCTCCCTGTGGGGTAGAATGTTGATGATCATGGGACAAAGTCGTCTGAGTAGTACAAGGTGGATCTGAAGGGGAAGGACCCATCTGACATGTCAGAGCAGAGAACACACTCTTCACTATCTCAAAGGCAGACCTCCCTGGGAGAAGGAAGCCAACAGAGCCAAGGAAGCAAGTTTCTGGCTCATCATCTCCCTCCACCCCAACAGCAATCCACAGGAGGTAGAAGTCAGAGGTGACGGAGCTGTCCAGAGCCAAAGCTCAGAGAGGAAGAGATCACTCTGAAAACCTCAAAGTTGACCCTATTCTCTTGGATCCAACAAGTAAGCTTTGGCTCCAAGAGTCATTCAGTTCCAATGATATCAGAGCCAGTGCACTCAAAGCAATAGTCAGATATGAAGACAATATTCTCTTTGGATATGAACCAGACAGACCTGGAAGGCTCAGATCGGAGGGCTCTAAAACCACAGTTTGAATTAGAGAAAGAGCTGTTATTGATGGATGGACTTCCTGACCAGAAGTGGTAGAAACCATGAGAACTTCCTTCTGAGTTTGCTCTTTGAAAAATTTCCTCATCATCCTCTCCATATCTGTTTCTATGAGACAACTGCAAGCACGAGAGGATACCAGGGACGATGATTTTGAGTTCCTCTCTAAAAAGGGAGAGGGCACTCTGGAAGGAACTAGATCCAAGCTTGGTGAACAGGTAGTCCTTGGTAAGGGCTTTGGATCCAAAGTTCTAGGATCCAAAATATGTTTGGTTGGCTCAAAGGATGCAGCATCCAAAGTATGAGAGGTTGGATGTGATGATGGTCGGATTGGCTGTAGCTTTGGATCTAGTATTTCTTTCTTTCTTTGTTCAGAAGAGGTAGAGGCTGGAGAATCGAAGGATCTGGACCTTTTGATGTGTCTTTAAATTTATGCTTGGGGGATTGAACCCCAGTAATGGCTTCCAAAAAAGAAGATGTCAGTAATCCCTTTAAAATAACTTTATTTTTCCTGAAGCTTGGGTGTTGAACCCCATGACAAATACTGCAGTCCTGTTGTAAGTGTTCTGGTCCTAAACAATACATATAAAGACTGTGGACATCAGACAAAGGCAATTTATGTCCATACTTGTCACATTTTTTTAAAACCTAATGAACATGTAATTAAGAGAGAAGAGTTAAAGTATTTTTTTTTTAAATAGGTAGAACGGAAAAGAAAAAATCCCGGAAATTATATTTGAGAACTACAAGAAAAAACTTGTAGATAAAAAAGAATACCAACAATGGTAATTACAGAGATTACACTATGAGTAAAAGGGGTAAAGGGAAGGAGTTAGGTGTACTAACTAGGTAAAAAGGTTCTACACTGAAAAAGTAGAAAGAGAAGGGAAGAAATGACTTAATATGAAAAATGAAGATAAATTATTAAAGAAATAGCTGTTGTTGAAGTTTAAAGACAGCTGAAGATGACCATGTCTGAACACTAAAGCAGCAAACAAGATCTGAGGGATGTTGGAGGTTGTGGATTACGGGTAGGGAAGGAGCTTGAGAGTTTGTTGGTAGCCATGAGCTAGTAAAATGGCTGAATCAGATCTGAGGATCGGATCCAAACCCATTAGCTGAGGAAGGCATGCAAATGGACAATATCAGATCTCATAAATTTATGTGAAATTTATTGATATGTAGCATACATTTTTATTCGATAATGCTGGGTTTACCCATGTCTACTGTGGTTTGATCATGCGGATAAAGTCAGAGAAATGTGGAAATCAAGGAATGCCAGTTATGTGTAAACCTGTATCACTCACACCTTGAATGGGAGATATGACTATTATACAATGTGCTATTTAACCAGATTCTTACCTGTTCTAAATAGCGGTTTTGTATCTTGCAACTTTCTGTGTGTCCTCTCACACACTGAAGTGTCCATGGATGCTTTGCAGATATACTGTACTTGTCTACACCCATATACATGGTGAGCAGTAGCAGCACAATGCACATGAACCTTACAGTTTAGATGAGCATGCTTGTATTCAACCTGAGTAATACCTGCATTTTTTAAAATTTACTGTATGTTTATGGACTCCTGTCTTTGCGAGGACTGGAGTGTGTGTATGTACAGAATTATTCTCTTAGGGCATACAAATAACTATCTTTGCTTAGCATTCTGGAGAAATAGTGGCCACAATATCTTATTTCTTTAGAACAGCAACCGTTTGAGCTGGACTTCTTCCTATGGGGAATGTTTGATTTCCAAAGAGAACATAAGAGTAAACAACCAATCATTGTTCAGTTTAATCTGAATTACATGCTTCTAGCAAAAAGGGATAACAGCTTTCTTAGATATTTTCAGTATTACACAAGAAGATGCAGGTATGAAGAGAGTATGACTATGCTATAGCAGTTGTACAAATAATTTTCAGAAAAATGAACCAGTATCACTGGAAGAAAAAATAGAATTATCAGAATCTCTTCCAGGCTGATTTCATTTATTAGAGAACCCCTTATCTAAAGAGATGAAAGAGAATAGGAAATGGGTTGATAGTTAGAATTATTTTGTTATAAAAGAATCTGACATGATTACATAAACCTTCTTAAAGAAGTATTATACCAAAAATTGAGACAAGAAAAAAAATGGTTTATGTAATTATAAGGACCTGTCCAATTTATGGTCAACAAACAGAGATCAAACAGAGAATAATGAGCAAGAAATGAATAATGATGAATTTTACAGTGAAATTTGGACAACTGATTAATGAATCAGCTGTCAAATCAACAAAAAGTAAACACATATTCTGGCATTAGAACACATCATTATAAATCCAGGAGAAGCAAAGAGTCTAAGATATTTTAAAAATTAGTCAGGTATATGGTGAACAAAATAAAAAAATATATATAGATGATGAACATATCTTTTTTTTAACAAGTTATTAAAATGCAATATCAAACAGTTGCTATCCTAACTCTATGTTGAAGTACTACTAGGGTGATAAGAAGCACTGCAGAAAGCTTACCTTTGCATGTCTCAGATGACAGGATTTTCATCACAACCCAGGCACTGAAGGAACAGGTGGTAAGTTAGAGGAATGATGACAGACCTACTGTTTGCTTCTGTCAGGGGGAGCGGATAAACTTGCATGCCTTGGGTAAATACTACATGCTAGAATCCCCAGAAGTAAACAGAGATCTCATGGAGACATTTTTTTCCCATGGGAGCTGGCACCTTTGAGCATTACATTACCCAAAGAAATGGATGACATGGCTCACAATGCATTGCATGTTTTCCCTTGCATGCCAGGGGGCATACCCTCAGGGAAAAGTAACAAGGAAAGGCAGAAAAGAAACAAGCCTTCTGACTGCTGACTGGATGATGGCCACATAGCTGCTGTGGTTTCACCTCATAAAGGGGAATGAATGGGTGACAGTGAGCATAATACTGGCTTAATGCTTCTTAGGAGTGGAGATCTAACAGAGAAAAAATACCACTGACTTCATGATAACCAGCAAGTTCCCTTAGCTAATAATGTGATGATATGGCATCATCATGCCTCTCAAACTCTTAGAGCAAGAAATCTGGGCAAAACTATAAATAATGTGGGTCAAAGGCCCAAAAGTAGTGACAATTTTTAAATACTGCTATTACAAACTTAGAAAGTTGATAGAATAACAGGTTTTGCATTAATATAAATTTTCCTAAGAGTATGACGTCTGAAACTCAAATGTCTTGTCATAATTTTCTGACTTCATTCCTCAGTGATTTGCCAACTATTTACCAAAAAAAACAACAATTTTATGAGAAACAAAATTATGGACATTCTGAGAAAATCTGTACAGTTGAGAGGTATGGGACCCCATCAACTAGCAGTTGTGCAATGATATGTTTTCTTTTTTTTTTCCAGAGTGGACTTCAGTAAGACTTTCACAAAGTTTATTTGTTTGTTTGTTTATTCATTCGTTCATTTATTTTGATAAAAGATTAGGTGAGCTGGTCCTGGGATAATTTTAAGCAATGACCTGAGTAATCAGAGCAAAATGCAAGAACTTTCAGTTAATATATAACTACAGCTTCTAATGAATATGACAAGACAAATTATATCTTCTATAAAACTTTGTGAAGCTGATATAATGGAAGCTACATGATATAAATAAACATTTGTTTGTGTTAGAAATAGTACAGAAGGAGAAAAGCATAAATTTATGTTAAACAATATATACATATACCGAAAGATGTTGTCAACAAATAGAGTGAAATGCCACAAGTCAGACTAAGGTATTATATATAAATATATACATCAGGGAAAGACTGAAGTTTTTTGTGCAATATCATCTTATTGGAATAAAGGTCTGTCCTACAGCCACGAAAATGCCTGGTGTGTGTCAGTGTACTCATCATTGAAATTTATGGCTTGTCAACCGATGCAGAAATCTGGCAAATTTTTTGCCTATTTCATGTTTCTTGTCTAACAGTTTACTGTTGGTCTTTAACATACTTCTGGATTCCAGGGACAACTGTTTTTTACCATTTTCTCACTAGCTAGATGTGTCAATTATAATTCCAGCCATCTCTTTTCCCATGAATGTGTATTGGGCAAGTAATACAAATGGAGGAAAAATGAATTGTTATTGAGATGCTGTGTTTTCTGTGTCTCTCCATGACATTTTAAGTGTACTTTCATTTGTTTGTGAGCTTGCCATCTGGTGCAGAGAAATTATATTAATCTGTGATACTAGTAAACTAGGTTCAGGAATGAGTTCAACAAAGTAGATGTCTGGTTAGTATGGAATGAATATCCAGTGGGCCATTCTCCATTGTGGGTTGGGCACAGGTGAAGAGGGTACCATCCAATACCTGGATAAAAACTGTTGGACATTTCAGACTATTCTCCATTGTGGGTTAGGCACAGGTGGAGAGGCTACCATCCAATACCTATATAAAAACTGTTGGACATTTCAGACTATTCTCCATAGTGGGTTGGGCACAAGTGGAAAGGTGTCCATCCAATACCTGGATAACAAATGACAGACATTTCAGATACTTTAATGTATGCTAAGCATGTCATTAAGCACACTTTATACTGAACTGGGGGTATGAACATGAACCAGTTGTGTGCACTGTTACTATACTATGGTTTCCAGCCTGAAGTCCCTCTTTCTCTGCTCTGCTTGGCACTGTAAGTGGCACCATTAAGTTATTATTCCAGTACAGAGTGGGTTGCATTGATACAAGACACAGACTGATTATCAGCAATGTTAGCCAGGGTCAGAGAGAGCCATATGGAGACCACTGCCTTCCTAGTACCTTAGCATATTACTATTTGTTTCATTAGAATAGTATTTCTGTCACCCATCTGGTAGCAATTACCATGTAAGGCAAGAGGAAAGGTGTAATACAACAGATAGATCACAGTTATAAGAAGTGGTGAAGCTTGACTGAAATCTATTTACCAGCAACCTTCAAAATCAGACCTTAATTCTACAGTTTTACAACTGCATATTTCCATCTTTTGTACTGTGCAGAATAAAAACAATAGGGTCCTGATAAGCATGTTCCATCTCAATTATCTTATTTTAAAATGTGTCAGACAACATAATCATGGAGTAAAACCAGGTTACAGCTGGAAAACTACATTATATAATTAATATTCAAGACATTTTTTCTTATGTTGTAATCTAGTAAACACATTTGCTCCTGCAGGCCATAATATTATAACCAGTGATAAAGTAACACTGCAATGATGGTTTTCACTTTGATGCACATGACTAGAAAAGAAATAGAACTTTATGAGCCATGGTTGATAGCTGTGCTGTTAAAACAATGGGCTACATTCAGACTTACTAGTCTAATTAACTGCACAACGTATGACCAAGCACTTGTTTTAGACAGAGGCCCATTTTATGAAACATTTCCCCTGGGAGAGTTAATAGAAGAACTGCAGCTAATGAGCTTTTATTGTAAATTATCAGTATTTTCTATTTAAATGCACAGAACAGAAGAGCACTATTTTTCTTGAGGTCTGAAAAAGATATTGAAACCAAATTGAACACATAATTACAGCATGTTAAGTTAGCAGTGTTATTATTAAAGGCCTGTACAGTTCATCTGCAATTATCTGAGTAGTCAGCACTTAAAATGCACACAGTCACAGGTGTTGTTGCATACAAGCATTTATGTACAAACCATGTTCATTTGATATCTTACAGGCATTCTCACATATGGATGCATGCGCATGTGTAAAAAGCACTACAAAGTGCTGACATATGTAATACCTTATGAGCCCACAATGGACTTGATAAAGATAGTAAATGCAAGGTTCTGTTCATTATCTATTGTTATAAATCAGTAGTATAAGAGTCAGCACTGTGGTCCAGGGGGATAAAAGGGTAATCTGGCTGCACCCCAGATTACCCAAGCTATCAGACCAGGCAGAGAAGGATAAGAAATGATTGAGCTATGGTTCACCTGTCCTGGGAGTAGGATGTGGTTTCTATCTGATGGCTGTCTGCTTGTCCATTTGAGGACAGATGGCTCAGACCATGCAGCATGATGCTAGTCCCAGGAAGCACACACATGGCAGCCACCAGTGCAAGTGATGGTAGGCCCTGTCCACACACACACACACACACACACACACACACACACACACACACACACACACACACACACACACACACACACACACACGACAGAAGGACAAAGTTAGTCCTCACAGGGGTATAGGTTTATATGTGACCAGTACAGGAGCTGGGTCTTCAGTTGTCAGAATGCCAGTGAGGGCACAAGCAATGCTATGAGCTGTATTATGTCCCTTGTATAGTAGAATTAATTGAGTTTAGCCTGCTGGGGAGGGATTGATGACTGGCAGCCATGAGACAAAAGCTTAAAAAAAGCAGTAGTGTGAGGGTTAGCATCATCTAATGTGTATTATAACAAAAAATGTCTATGTGCATGTGACACCCATGCACTGGCCCAGCAATCAAGGAGCTTCAATCCTCATTATTAACACCAGTGAGAGGCATCCACATTAGGAAGCATAACACATACACACAGTAAAGAGTACACCGAGATCACAGTTAGTCTGGGGTGGTTTCTCCCTTTCTCTCCAGATCCCCAATAAGACTCTCCCCTGGCACAGCTGTAGGGTCCAGATATTAGCCTAGTGGTCAAGCTAAAATCTCCAGCACCCTCTCTTTCCAACCAGTGGTTCATGTCCCTGCTCAACTAGCTGACACACACACACACACACACACACACACACACACACACACACACACACACACACACACACACTTTGAGATATGAGTTATATACACACAGACACTCCTGGGGAAGGCTGGCACAGGTTCTCCAGCTATGACCCTTCTGCCCAGACTATATGGTACAAACCACGAATACCAGTTACTAATAAGGCCCTTATCAAAGGGTGCCCAAATTATTGCTGTGCAATATTATTATCCAAATGGTAAGTGTGACGAACAGCAAGGCTTATTTGGGGTGGCTTGGACAGTATCACTATATACATGCAATGTACTCTAGAGCTTGAATTATTTCTACATAAAACAGCCACAGTTGAAAGGTTTAAAAATATTTAATAATAAATAATAACACAAGACATTACTTCTTACTACACAGTGCTAGTCAAGAGTTCAGAGATCACAGGAAAATGCTTAAAATAATACAGTAGAATAGTTCTGACATCAATACAGAAAACAGTTAGACTAAACTTCCTATTTCCTATCAATATCTAAGAGCAAACACAGTTCTAAAATAAACTTACATGTAGAGCAAGGCAGTGCTAGTGATGTTGTCAGTTCTGAAAAGAAATGCAAAATGCCCTGATTCTCTCTCTCTCTCTCTCTTTTTGTCCTTAAATTGATAACACAGTACCACTGACTCATTTCAGGCTAACAGAAACTCAAAGTATAACAGCCCTTTTGATTTTGCAGCTGGTCAGGAATCCAGAGCAATAAAATACATTATACATGTCAATTCTAGCCATTAAATCTGGTCTCAAAACAAAAGGAAGAATTCCTTCATTCAGACAACTCATCTCTGAGTTTTGAGATCAAACAATTATACAGTGCTTGAATTATCACCTTTCCTCCAGCAGAGTGCAATGTGGTTACATTTTTGAAGGTCAACATTTAACACCATTTTCTTCCATTTAAGAGAACAAGCCTGTGGCTTATATTAATATTTACAAATGACAGAATTATCTAGAAAATTATATCTGGTTACGCTGGCAGCCTTCACATATCTTCACATAACCCCCCCCCCCCGAGAACTCAAGCTAGTTTTTCATTTGACCCTTGAGAAACATTAGTTCTATCTGAGTATACGTTACCTCATTCCCTGTCTTGACAGCCCATCTGTGTTGGCATTGCTAATCCCACTGTGGTGCTGCACTGACATATATGCTTGCAACCCTAGGCTCCATCTTTGCAACTTGGCATTTTGCTGGCTGGCTGTGTGTAACCATGTTAGGGGATTGTAGTCTGTAACTACAGTGAATTTCCTTCCATACAGATAAGGCTGAAGTTTATGCAGTGCCCACACTATGGCCAGACATTCCTTTTCTACAGCTGCATAGCATTCCTCTCTGGGTTGTAGCCTATGACTGAGATAAACCACTGGGTGCTCTTCTCCCTCTGAAGAAATTTGGCTAATTACAGCCCCCACCCCATGGGTCGATGCATCCAACTGCACAACAAATTCTTTACTGTAATCTGGACTGGCTACCACAGGGGGTCCTCCCAAAGCTTCTTTAAGCTTCTGGAATACCTGCTGACATGCTGGGATCCAAACTACCTTATCTTATAGGTTCATAGGTAGGTACTAGGCTATCGGCCCTGGGGCCTATACAAGCCAAGCCAAAAAGGTACCCTGGCTTTTTCCACCCAAGAAAATTATTTTCCTGTGCCACTGTCAAGCAGAGCCACAGAGCGGATCTCTGTGGTGAATTTCCTATTTCCCATCCACTCATCAAGATTTTTCTTGAAGAGTGCTAATGAGGAGCTTTGTTTGATATAGATAGGTAATTTATTCCAGAGTATGGGAAGTCTCTGGGACAGGAATCTATCCCAGCGGCATGTTCTGTTTATTGTTGTGACAAGGTTTAGGTCCCTAGAGCATGTAGCTCGGAGGGATTGGGATTTCATTAAGTGGAGCATTTCCAACAGCTCTGGGTTTGACATAGCTTTGTATGTTAGGCAGAGATCACCTCTGAGTAGGCGATATGCAACAGAGTAAAGCTGGAGTTTTTTGAGACGGTCTGCATAGGGCATCTGTTTGAGGCTGGTAATCCTTTTTGTGTGGTATTTCTGCGGCCTTTCCAGTTGTTGTATATGTCTTGTGAGGTACATACCAAAAGGGGTGCTGTACTCTATAATGGGTCTAATAAGTGATGAGCAGAGGGGAACAATGACCTCTTTTTTCTGGATGAGAAACCTTTTGTGATGAGGTGTGCCACGTAGAAGGATTTCCTGACTACTATGGCGATGTGATTATCAAAGGAGAGACTACTGTCCACCTGTGCCCCAAGGTATCTTATCACACTTTCAGTGTTAAGTATACTACCGCCTATGTTGTTGTTCATGGGTACAGAGTTTATACCAAAAGGGATGACGATGCACTTTTTGGCATTGAGCTTGAGGCCATGGCTTTGACACCAAGCATCTGTCTCAGTGAGGCTCTTTTGTAGGATGTCCACATGGTTAGGAGTTTTGATTATGGCTCCTAGTTTGCAGTCATCTGCGAACTTCATTAGCCAAAGACCATCTGTGTTAGCCTGTACTTCAGAGAATTAGATACCAAATAGGAGAGGACCCAGGACTGAACCCTGTGGTACTCCACTTGTCACTGGTCTGAAGTCGGATTTGGAGTCTGCTATTTTCACAGTGTGGGTTTTTTCAGTGAGCCAGTTGGCAACTCATCTTGTGACATAGGGATTTACACCTAGTTTAGTGAGTTTATCTATAATTCCAGAGTGGGGGGTGGTGTTGAAAGCCTTGGCAAGATCTAGATAGGCTGTGTGAACCACCTTACCCTTGTCTACGGCTTTGGTGACTGCTTCAAAGAAGTCTATTAGGTTTAGGAGACATGATCTGCCTTTTTCAAACCCGAACTGGGTGGGGTCCAGAGTTTGGAGATTACCAATGTCTTTGTTTATAAGTTCCACGATGATACGTTCCATTGCCTTGCAGACCAGGCTCATCAGGCTAATGGGGCAGTAGTTCCTGGGGTCCGTGGTGGCTCCTCCCTTGTGGAGTGGGATATCTGTTGCTGTGTGCCATTCAGCAGGCACAAAGCTAGAGGTGAGGCTATGATTGAACTTGGTTCTTAGATGGGGTGCCAGTTCGTTCTGTAGTTCGTGTAGAACACAGCCTGGGATGTTGTCTGGTCCCATGGATGCTGTGTTCTTGGCTTTGAAGAGTGTGGTTTTTACCTGTGCAGCCGTGATTACAGGAACTTTGCATTCTTCCATTATAGATATGGGCTCTTTAGGGGGTGAGAGGGGGGGGTAAAGTTAGCACTGAACCTATCTGCCAGGATGTTGGCAATATCAGTTGGGTCTGTATATATAGTGCCATTGTGCTGCAACTCAGAGCAGATCTGAGTGTTGCCATTGAGATTCGTGACATAGCTATAGAATACTTTGTGGTTGTCTTTAGAATCAGTGGTGATTTTTGTTTTCATAACTAGCTTTGGAGGATTTTATCAGGGATTGCAGCTTCTTACTGAAGCTGAGCAGGGAGCTCCACCACTCATGGGATTTTACTCTCTTTTGCAACAGTTTCTTCCTTCTGTTGTACAGTTTGTTTATGGCAGGAGACCACCAGATTGGCTTCCTTTTTTTGGAGGATAGCGTCTTGGTTCTGTTTGGGATAGCACGATCCATGCACTCATGTAAGTGCTTATAAAGTGCAATTGTGTACGATTCGGTAGTCGTAACTGTATTCATCTGCATGGGTGTCATGAAGTTCACCACGTCTGTCTTAAGAAGCATGAAGTTGGTTTTGGAGAAAATTTTTACTGTGGTTTCCTTAATGGGGGGTGGGAGCAGGATGTGGATAGCTAGGGTAATTAGCTTATGGTCGGATGGGAACAATGAGGTGTTGACTTCAGGTGTGGAACACCGGTCACTCATGTTGGTAATGACTAGATCTAGGATATTGTTGCCCCTGGTGGGGGTGTGGATAAGTTGATCCAGGGAATTGGAGTTTATGAATTCCAGAAAGCATTAAGTGAAGGAGTTGGTACATGAGTAGTTTTCCCAGTTAATGATGGGGTAGTTGAAATCGCCCATTATTAGGGTGTTTGGTTGAACCCTAATATTTTCTAGTACATCAAGAAAAGAGGAGTGGGAATCCTGGGGCATGGTGGGTGATCTGTAGCAAGCTACAATTTGGATTGCAGTTTTGCCCAGAGTTAGTTGCACATGGATAACCTTGGCTGCATTATGCTGAGCAACTAGCCTGGTGGTGTGGATATCCTTAATGAATATGGACACACCTCCACCTTTGGTGTTCCGGTCCAGGTTACATGGCCGAAAAGTGTGGTATGAGTTGTAGCCTGATAGTGTAGGGGTGCTCTCTGGAGCCTTGAACCAGGTCTCAGTCACTGCACAGATATCGATGTTCTCCATTTTAAGGAGTGCCTCGAGTGAGTGCATTTTGAGATTTAGACTTCTAGCATTGAGTAGCATCACCATCGGTTTTTGCTTGCCTGTTCCTGTTACGGTGGTGAATTTGTCATTTGAACCTTGCCTAAAAAAGGCACTATAGGAGTGGCAAGAACCTTAGCCAGTATCCAAAATCCCAGGGGTGACAGGTGTAGGCCATCTCTGGCAAAGCATCGTGGTCTGTCGACCATGTCATCCCAGGCAGACAGATAATGGATCCCTTTAGAATGGCACCAGAAGCTTAACCAATTGTTGAAGTCAATCATTTTGTCGTTATACTGCGGCATCATTCTGGGTGATGGCAGAATGCTACTCAGGGCTAGGGTCATACCTGCCTGAGCTACAAGATTGGAGAGCTCTTCCATGTCTCTTTTCATGTAGTCCAGGGAGGTACATCTCAGGTCATTCACACCAGCATGGACAATGACAGAGTCATATTTGTACTTGTTGTGGAGTGACCTGAGTGCATGGGTTATGTGGCGGATCCTGGCACCCAACAGGCAGCTGACAGTAACCTTCTCCTTGTTTAGCCTGGTGAGTGGGACATCAGTGTGCCTGACTATAGAGTCACCTATGACTAGTGTGTTGGATATGTTGTTTTGCCTTATTGGCTGTGGTTGAGTGGCACACTGAGTCTGCGGGCTATGTGTCATTTGGGTTGTGTTGAGGGGTGGAGGTTGCTTGCATTTCTGCTTTGGAGGTCTCTGTTGCTTGAGCAGATTATTATTGAGAGCCTCCACAAATGTTTTTGTGTTTCTATGTGTGGATTTTGGTGGTGTAGATTTAGTGAGACTATGTGATAAGTGTGGTATGGTGCAAGTGTTTAAGTTCTCCTCTTGACTGTCAAGTTCAGTCTTGATTGGAGAGAGCTTTACCTCCAGTTTGGCTAGATAAGTGCATCTCTCACAGGTTGTAGTGTTGGGTGGTAGGAGGAGAGGGTTGTCTGTGTACATGAGGCACTTTCTACATTGCCCCAAGATGCCCAAATTCATCAGATAGACAGGAGAGAACACTGGGAGCTGATCCTTGGACATGTCTGAATAAAAAACTATTTTCCTCTAGATAAGTGAGGAAAGTGAGTACAAGAGCTGTTTTTCTCTAAGCAAGTGAGGAAAGTAAGTACCAAAACTGTTTTCCTCTAGGTAATGAGGAAGGTTGAGTGCTGTAGTAATTAGTAGGTTATTTAGTGCTTACAAATTCTGAACAAGTGCTGATCACGAATAAGCAAATTCAAGTGCTAAAACTAAGAATCTGTATCTGGACTAAATTAGTTACAGGAAAGGGGGGAAACAAGCGCAAATGCAGGCTTTTAAATCAGAACGTTGAGAGAGATGGAAAAACTGCCCAAATGGCCAATAAGTACAATTTCTGGGCCAGAACCACTCCTTATGTGGTAGATAGGTTACCTATTGTTTACCACTCCCACTGATAAGCTAAAAGGCTTCCCTCCAACACAGAAAGCTTGGGGGGGGGGGCTCAGAAGCTTACATACAGTCCTGGATACAGCAAATCTGAATCCGAACTACACTAGTTACAGGAAAGGTATATATATATATATATATATATATATATATATATATATATACAGAAACGTAGCTAAAACAGCAGTAAAAACAATTCAGATGCAGTACAAGCTAGCACACTTGAGTATGTAGCAATGTTAGACCAAACAGTTTAAAAAATGCAATTAAATTAAAAGTGACTAAAAACAAGTGCAGAAAGTGTCTATTAGGTAGAATGAGGTAAAGAGATGGGACTGGGGGGAGTGTCCCAGATCAAATCTACAGTGGGGGCGGGCAACTGCAAAAGCCTCCAAATTTAAACAACAACACAGGAATACGGAGGGTGGGTATGTTAAAACCAACACCTTCAGCAGAGATCTGAAAAACTATACAGCGAAGCAAAAATAACAGTGCACAACTCTGAAGTCAGCCAGCAAATATTATAAAATTAGTCAAACAACAATTACCAATACACAACTCTGAAGTGCCAGAAAAATATACTCAGCTCTGTATATCTCCAGATAGTTTAAAGAGCACTCTGTCAGGACACAGGAAAGCTCCAGCAATGATATGCAGACTTTTACTAAGAGGGTCTAATATTATGCAAGTAATCCTTGAGATAGTCAGATAACACACAGGATGTAAAACCAGTTATACCAACTTAAGACAAAGAGAAATAGGGGGGGGGGGGACACCTTCAGCAGAGATCTGAAAAACTATACAGTGAAGCAAAAATAACAGTGCACAACTCTGAAGTCAGCCAGCAATGATATAAAATTAGTGAAACAACAATTACCAGTACACAACTGAAAAATATACTCAGCTCTGCATATCTCCAGATAGTTTGAAGAGCACTCTGTCAGGACACAGGAAAGCTCCAGCAATGATATGCAGACTTTTACTAAGAGGGTCTAATATTATGCAAGTAATCCTTGAGATAGTCCGGTAACACACAAGATGTAAAACCAGTTATACCAACTTAAGACAAAGAGAAATAGGGGGAGCGGGGGGAAACACCTTCAGCAGAGATCTGAAAAATATTCAGTGAAGCAAAAATAACAGTGCACAACTCTGAAGTTAGCCAGCAATGATATAAAATTAGTCAAACAATAATTACCAGTACACAACTCTGAAGTGCCAGAAAAATATACTCAGCTCTGTATATCTCCAGATAGTTTGAAGAGCACTCTGTCAGGACACAGGAAGGCTCCAGCAATGATATGCAGACTTTTACTAAGAGGGTCTAATTTTATGCAAGTAATTCTTGAGATAGTCAGATAACACACAGGATGTAAAACCACTTATACCAACTTTAGACACAGAGAAATAGGGGGAGGTGGGAAAAACACGTTCAGCAAAGATCTGAAAAACTATACAGTGAAGCAAAAATAACAGTGCACAACACTGAAGTCAGCCAGCTATGATATAAAATTAGTCAAACAACAATTATCAGTACACAACTCTGAAGTGCCAGAAAAAAATACTCAGCTCTGTATATCTCCAGATAGTTTGAAGAGCACTCTGTCAGGACACAGGAAGGCTCCAGCAATGATGTGACCTGTTTTTCTTTGTCAGGTCTGTGAGGGGAGCAGTTATGGTATTATAACTGGGGACAAACTTTCTGTAGTACCCTGCTGTCCTTAAGAATGCCCCCACCTGCTTTTTGGTAACAGGTGCAAGGCCATGCCTGAATGGCTTATACTTTGGCAGGTTCTGGCCTGATCTTACCACTCCCCACTCTGTGTCCCAGTTAGGAGACCTCTGCCATACCCACCTGACATTTGCTGGGCTTAATGGTCAACACTGCCCTCTGTAGTCTACACAGCACCTTCCTGACATGTTGAAGGTGCTCCTGCCAGGAATGGCTGTAGATGGCAATATCATGTAGGTAAGCAAGGGCAAACCCTCCTGTTCCTGCTAGGATATGATCGATCAGCCTCTGGAAAGTTGCTGGGGCATTTTTCATCCTAAACGGCATCTTTGTGAACTCATACAAGCCAAAAAAAGTCACAAAGTCTGACCTCTCTCTAGCACTGGGGGTCAAGGCACCTGCCAGTAACCCTTGGTAAGATCAATGGTTGTAAGGTACTTAGTCTCACCCAGCTGCTCTAGGGCCTCATCTGTCCTAGGCATGGGGTAAGCATCTGACTCTGTGTGATTATTTAATTTCTTGTGGTTCACATTAAACCTGGTGCTGCCATCTTTCTTTGGCACCAGCAGCACTGTGGAGGTCCTGGGACTGTTGGACTCTTGAATTACCCCTAGTTCCAACATTTCCTGTATCTCCTCCCACAGAGTCTGCTTGACTCTCTCAGGCACCCTATAAGGGGCCTGCCTAATTGGCTTTTAGGGTCCTGTATCCACCTGGTACTGCACCAGGTGGGTGCACCCTGGTTTAGTGAGCATGTCCCCATATTCCTGTAACACTGCTCAGATTTCTCAAACCTGGGTAGGAGATAGCTGCTGGGACACTGTTACCCCTTCCACTGAAGTGTCTGTCCAAGCCTCACTGAGGAGATCAGTTACCGGATCTCCCTCAGACTCCTCTTGCAATCCACTGCAAATACTCAGCAGAAGAGCCTCCCTATCATGCTAAAGTGTCATCATGTTAACATGGTACAACTTGTGCCCCTGCCTCCTGACTAGCAGTTCCACCATGTAGTTAACATCACTTACCTTTCTGACCACCTTGTAGGGTCCCTCCCAAGCTGCTTGCAGCTTGTTGTGTCTGACAGGAATGAGAACCATTACCTGCTGCCCTACAGCATACTCTGTAGCTCAAGCATTCCTGTCATACCATACCCTTTTCTGTTGTTGGGCTTCTGCCAGGTTCTCCTGGACCAAATCCATGAGTTCCCTGAGCCTTGTCCTGAGGTTTAGGACATATAGCACAACAGACTCCTTGTGAGGTCCACACCCACCTTCCCACACATCACAAATTAAATCTAGAGGTCCCCTCACCCTATGCCCAAACAACAACTCAAAGGGTGAAAAACCTGTAGATTCCTGGGGAAACTCTCTGTAAGCAAACAGCAGTTGGGGCAAATATTTTTCCCACTCCCTCTTACACTGGTCTGCAAATGCCTGTAGCATGGACTTGAGTGTAGAGTTTCAGCTCTCAACAAGGCCATTAGTCTGGGGATGGTAAGGGGTGGTCTTCAGGTGTTTCACCCTATAGTACTTCCACAGATAAGCCAGTGGGTCTGACATGCAATTGGCACCCCTGTCAGTCAGTATTTCTTTTGGGAAACCTACCCTGCTGAAAATCTCTAACAAAGCATTTGCCACCTTTTCTGCCTCAATAGAGAACAAAGCTACTGCCTCAGGGTATATTGTAGCATACTCTACTACTACTAGGATATCGTTTTTCCCTGTGGAACTTGGCGTACTCAGAGGCCCTACAATATCAATAGCTGCCCTCTGAAATGGCTCCTCAATCACAGGTAAAGGCATCAAAGGAGCTCTCACCTTGTCTCCTGCCTTGCCTTCATTTTTCCACTGCTCACAAGTCCTGCAGTACCCTGTTACATTTCTGGAAATTCCAGGCCAATAGAAGTTCTGCATAATACGTCTCTTTGTATGTTTTATGCCCATATGACCTGAAAAGGGAATATCATGGGCTATAGCTAGAAGCGCAAGACAGCAGCCTCTAGGCACTACCAACTGCTGTATTCTCTCACCTTCTAGCACTCCCTCAGGGGTCCACTGTCTATACAGTAACCCTTTAACCCAGTATACAGATTCCCCCATCCCTTGAGAATCAGGTGCCTGACTAGCTACCTGCCTCAGGCCTTGCAATGTAGGGTCTGAGAGCTGAGCCTGTCTCAACTCTCTTTTTGTAACCCTTCCCAGCTCCCCATCCACAGGAAGTCTGGCATCCTATTACAGCGGTGCCTCACTGTCAGCCTAGGTACTACTACTCACCTCTACCTTTGCAGTCACTCTGTCCAAGGGAACATCAGTACTCACCAGCAGTTGTGGCTCACCTTCAGTCTCACTACTACAGAGTAGCTTGCTCCCTGAAGTAACCACCTCACCAGTCCTGGCTGCAAGTATGTGATCTGTCTGGGTCTCCCGCAGGCTACCAGACCCACATGGTTGCCTCGAGGCCTGACTGTGTGTAACTGCGTAAACACATGGTACTGCCTCATCAAAATCCTTTCCTATCAGGGTATCTGCATGATGGTAGTTCTGTACCCTTGTTGTCTCAAGACAACCTACTACTGGCATTTTGTCTTTCCCACTTACTGGCTCTCTCACCTTTTGTTCCCCACCTTGCCTCCTTGGACATCTTTATGCCACATGGCCCAACTGGTTGCATTCAAAACAATTAACTCTAGGTCCTGGACATGTACCTGGACTAGTGGCTTCCCCTACTACTGGCATATTCTGTTGGGGCAGTCTGGGCTGCCCACCAAGGGTTCCTTTAGACCCATGAGCAGTACTGAGGGTCTCTTTTCTGTACAGGGATGCATTGCTTGCTAGGTATAGGGCTCCCTTCTTCCCCAACTCCTCTGAAGTAGCACATTGTCTATCAGCTAACCAGATCCTCATGTCCTCACGCAAAGTGCTAAGGGCTTGTTCCCTCACCAAAAGGTCTTCCAGCCCTTCAAAAGTGGTGACCTGACATCCACTCACCCACCTATGAAAATAAGTGCTCAGTTCAGCAACATATTCACACACACTTTCATCTGCCTTGTGTCTATGTTCACAAACCTTTTTCCTATAAGTTTCAGGTGTTAGCTTAAAGAATTCTAACAAACAATTCCTAACAGCAGTATAATTAAAACAGTCAACGTCAGACATTTTGTACAAATATAGTTACAGCTTTACCATGTAGTAAGGGGGTCAGGAACCATACCCAGAGACGTTGGTCAACATCATACTGTTTACATAGCCTCTCAAACATATAAATGAAACTATCAAAATTATCTCCATTGTAAACTGCAGAAGTAATTTACTGACCTTTTGTGCTTCTGGGGTCCAGTTACTCCCTTCCTCATTACCTCCATGACTAGGTCAAAGAGTTGGCATTTCCTTTTCATGCTGCCTCTGCCGCTCCTTTTCCACAGCTTCCATTTCCAAATGCTTGGCCTCCAACTCAAGTCTCTTTAGCTACAAATGGACTTTTAAGTCCTCTGGACAGAAGTTAAGCTGTCCATTCCCTGAGTGTTGTACATCTCCATGGCCAGTCTGATCATCCTCCTGGTTGCTGTTTTCTGATGCAGCTGTGACCAAAGCTGCAATCATGTCTGCCTTAGTCAGGTTTCCCTGCACCAGTCCTTCAACCTGGCACATCTCATCCAACTGGCTCCTTGTCAGCTTTCCATACTCCGCTGCTGACATGCTTGCCTGCTCTCCCGGACTAACTAAGCTAACAAAAGAAATAAAACAATTGTGATAGAACTCTGAATATTCACTGCATGGCTGATTTACAGTACAAAAACACATTCAGTGATCACTGTACACAAGCTACAGGAATTCACTATCCACACCACTACAAGCCAGTCAATTAATATGTGATGTGGATAACCCACCATTGCCAAACAAATAATATGTGGTGTGGATATCCCACCACTTCCAAACAATTAATATCTGACACCCATGCACTGGCCCAGCAATCAGGGAGCCTCAATCCTAACCACTAACACTAGTGAAGGGCGTCCACATTAGGAAGGATAACAAATACACACACAGTAAGGTACAATTTCCCGTAAAAGCACACAGAGATCATAGTCAGTCTGAGGCTGGTTTCTCCCTTTCTATCCAGATCCCCAATAAGACTCCCCATTGGCACAGCTATAGGGTCCAGATCTCAGCCTAGTGGTCAAGCTAAAACCTCCAGCACCCTCTCTGTCCAACTGGTGCTTTGTGTCCCTGCCCAAGTAGCTGACACACACACTTTGAGATATGAGTTATATACAAACACATAGACACTCCTGGGATAGGCTGGCACAGGTTCTCCAGCTATGCCCCTTCTGCCCAGACTATACACTAGTACCGCTTGCCACCAACCACTAATATCAGCTACTAATAATGCCCTTATCAAAGGATGTCCAATTATTACTGTTCAATATTATTATCCAAATGGTAAGTGTGATGAACAGCAAGGCGTATTTGTGGTGGCTGAACAGTATCACTATATACATGCAATGTACTCTAGAGCTTAAATTATCTTTACATAAAACAGCCACAGTTAAAAGGTTTAAAAATATTTAATAATAAATAATAAGGACACAAGACAATACTTCTTACTAGACAGTGCTAGTCAAGAGTTCAGAGATCACAGGAAAATTCTTAAAATAATACAGTAGAATAGTTCTGACATCAATACAGTAAACAGCTAGACTACACTTCCTGTTTCCTATCCATATCTAAGAGCAAACACAGTTCTAAAATAAACTTACATTTGGAGCAAGGCAGTGCTGGTGATGTCAGTTCTTAAAACAAATACAAAATGTCTTGATTCTCTCTCTCGCTCTCTGTCCTTAAACTGATAACACAGTACCACAGATTAGTTTCAGATTACATCATTATTCTCTGTTTCCCAGGCTAACAGAAACTCAGAATGTACCAGCCCTTTTGATCTTGCAGCTGGTCAGGAAGCCAGAACAATAAAATGTATTACACATGTAAATTCTAGCCATTAACTCTGGTCTTAAAACAATAGGAAGAATTCCTTCATTCAGACATCTGGGCTCTGAGTTTTGAGATCAAACAATTATACAATGCTTGACTTATCAGCTTTCCTCCAGCAGAGTGCAATGTGGTTACATTTTTGAAGTTCAACATTTAACACCATTTTATTCCATTTAAGAGAACACGCCTGTGGCTTATATTAATATTTACAAATGACAAAATTATCTACTAAATCCTGTCTGGCTAGATTGGCAGCCTTCACATATCTTCACAGTGCACGGCCAACTAAAAGTAAACATCAGGTGAGACATCATAATACATAACTATGGCAGGCAATAATAACTAAAATCACTTTTGAAAGTTTGTATTTATTTAGCTAGTTAGTAAGTTAAACATATGCTAATTGGGTAAGCACATTGATCCTATGACCAAGGGCATAGGTGCAAGGGGTGCACTTGCACCCCTGAACTGGCGGCCGCCGAGAAATTAATTTAAATAAAAAGTTTTTTTTTTAAAGGCGTTCCTCTTTAAGAACTTTGCATCCCGCCCAGGCACAGACGCAACAGGTGTTTGCGACCTGTTTTCATCTTCTGTCTGTGCGCGACTGAAGGTTTACATCCGTATCTTTCGCGCCTACTGGAGATTTGAATTTAAGGGGACATTTGGACTGCGCCGATGAATATAGAAGTGAAACTTAAGGTGGGTGTGTGCCTGTCGTGTGTGTATGTGTGACAGAGGGAGAGACTCCGGACCGGTATAATTTTCATCAGCTACGTAGAATTTTTATCTGGCGTTACATTTCTGTATTTTTTTGTTTGTATACCCAGCATGCATATACACTATACTGCCCACTGGAACTGAGGTATGCACATGACATTGAGCAGAATTGAATGCAGTGTTTAGCAAATGACTGATTCAGAAACGGCAATGAGCTGAGGCTGAATTAGTACAGTCCTTGTGCCAAGGTAGATGAATTTGTATGATATAAGTATGAGGGAAAGCAGAGAGAACCAGTGTGCTATGGAAGATGTCGTAGAGCAGCAGCTTGTGAACCTGTGAGTGCTGAATCTGAGAAAATTGTTAAGGCCAAGTTAACTGCAACTTTAAGTTAATTTTTTAGTATGGCTGCTGGTATGTGCTATAGTACTTGTTCTCATAAAATGAAATGTTAGCCAATACATTCAAATGTTTTAGGAATGTGTACTGAGAGAGGTAATGCAAGGCCAAGGCAATTGTTCACTCACTGCTAGTGTTTTCCTATGGTGGAACTTCAGTCTCTGGAGAATTCACCCTCAGGCAATTGAATCTCAAATGTCCAGTCTTTATTCATCAGTAGGGTAACTTATATTTATTTTCAGCTCAAAATTTTTCTGTGTTCCCACCAAACTAATCTCTCCCAATTTCAAAACTAGCAATTTTCAGAGAAAAGGTGGTGGATTTTACTGAATAAAGAACAGTGATAATTAGAGTTATAGACTTCTTTTACTTCAGTAAATGTATGTTCACTCACATTTTGTATTTATATTCTGTCATCTCTTCAAATTAATAGAACTAATATTTTTTTTAAAAAGTGTTCCTGATTATTTCTGTATTAGTCCCTTATTCTAGAGGTGGGAGTTTGATAGTTATGGATTTCAGAATTTATATATTTTAGCAACTTTTTAAATTTATAAAAGCTATATTTAAAATCTGTCCCTGATTTTGTCTTTGTCTAGAATTATTGGGCTAAGTCAAGTTCAGGACCAGCCTGAGGAGAATGGTGTGTTTGTGGGCATGTTTGTGTGTGCGTGTTTGTGTGTGTGTTTGAGAGAGAGAGAGAGAGATGCAAAGAAAAAGAGATTGAGTAAGTTTATATTAATGCAAAACTGTTATAGTTTTTAAAATACTTTACATTTTTGTTTGATGAATATAATCTATGTTCCATGAGTATTTATTGCTGATACTAGTTGATATTTCAGCAACAATGAAATAGTTTGCTTATAATGTATCCATTATTTTGGCATGCTTGCCAGTACATTTTAGATACTTCATTGTATATGGAATTACCTAGGATTTAATTATTACATGACCTTAACCCTTAATAATATTGATTTCAATAGATGCCAGCATATATTTTTGTTTGACCCATAAGGTCTATTTATCATATATATTTGTTTATGTTTTATATATTTTACATATTTTTTCATAATAGAGGTCTATTCCGTATCATCTAACATGTATTAATGATGTCATATTACTACTGTATTATCATAGATCCTTCATCAATGATAACGTCCATAAGAAATGAAATAGATACTACAGGTTCTATACATGCTTCAGTCTTTAGCTGCAGTTCACCTTTAGTCTGGCTGTTTATTTTGCTATGAACATTTTATTTTAGGAGGCTGTTACATAGAATATCTTTGTATAACTATGATCGTCATGTTCATGTTTTACATAACTATACCCTCATGGCACATAATGCTACCACTAAGCGTTTGATAGCATATAAAAGTGAGAAGATGTTTATTCCATATTGTTTCATTTTGTTACGCTTACATGAAAGTGTGCTTCACAAAGGAAATGCTCTGGATCCGCTGTTTGCCATATATGGGCAAGATTTCCTTAAGAATGATTTACGGGCTATATTTACATCAATTATAAATGAAGTCTGTACTCCTTTTTACGCTAATTTTGATCATGATTATTATATTCTATTTTATCTTATAAAGTCATGATAATACATGGCACACCATTTATGCATCTATCAGCATAAATACTAAGAAATATCTACTTGGTTTTATTTTGTTTTGTCGATATGACAACGCAATTCAATTAATGATGTCATACTCAGAATGAGCTCTTTCTAAATATGGGCATGGTTTCTGTAAAAATGATTAACGAAATATATTGGTACTAATTATGGCATTATGTCTATTTTTGATGATAACTTGCCCATGAGGTTTTATTTTATGAAAAGCTATTAACTTATGCAAACGTTACTAGGATTCTAAATATTTTAATCATTTTCTTCAAGTGGTTTCCAGGTTTTTGGTTGAGATCTAGCCTGGTCAAACGCTGAATTGTTGTTGAATTTTTACTAATTATGTACTAATTTATGCTTAATTTAATTGCATAATTGGAAATTAATGTTTTACTATATAAGATGGTCATATTTTATGTAATTTGTAACCTGAAGAAGCGCAATTTACATTGCGTGAAAGCGCTCGTTCCTGTTTACAATAAATATTCTTTATTTTATTTCGTGGTGGTTTCAAGCATTTTCATCAGTTTCACACTTCCCAACATCTAACATTCCTACACTTTGTACGCAGAGAGCAGGTAAAGCTCCATGTGGTGCAAGAATTATGATCAGATTTCTCTGATCTTAACTATACAGTTATGTGTTCTTGAAATGAATGTTATGATTCACCTCATTAGCTTCTCTGTTCCATTCTAGAGGTGAATTCCCTGACATCTGGTTCTTGAACATGTAACAGTTTGTTTATGATCAGAGATTTGATCATAATTATTCATTTTTCTTAATCATGTCCTGAAATTTTTAATCTGGTGTAAGGAGGTCCATCTTCATCAAGCAGTATGAGTGAATCACATTTCCGGTCATCTCAGCATCTAAAACTTTGCTAGGGTATTACTCCATCCTCTTTGCCCAAAATGGCTTGCCATCTCGCTTCTGGTGCAGGTCTCCTGCTGCTCATCATGTTTCCATCGGAGACGGATGCTTTCAGGCAACTTTGCTTTAAAGTTAACTACTTTGTGTAAAACATTGCTGAATTTTGCAATTATCACATCCTTTTCTGATTGGAATTACTGTTTTTGCAGCTTTCTAATCTACAAATCAGGTCAGGTCCATCTGATTTCTTTTTTGCACGGTATTGCTTTCTCTCCCTTTGGCCTTTGCATTCTACACAATAGTGTTTTACTTTCTATTAAACTGTTAGTTCATACATTTAATCTGTCAATTTAATAGATGTTAATATTTTCTAGTACTGAAGCTCTCTAGATCAGTTGCTGTCTCTTGTAGATTTTGGGCAGTTTGTTACATTTATTCCATGGCTCTTGTCTGTACTTTCTAAAAATATTTTGACTGGATAGACCTTCCTTCTCTCCATCATAGAAAATGCATACCAACATAAATCCTGTTATTCTAGCAATGTTCTAAGTTCATGAGAGCAATATTTATAATCTGTCCCTATTTATGTTGGGCTTTGTCCAGATTTCTTGCAGAGGTTGAGGTGTGTGAGAGAAAGTGAAATGCCCTATTTAGAGTTAGCAGGTAGAATTTATTTTCAAGTGTATTTTCAAGGAATTGTGAGCTTCAAGGGAAGAGAAGTTTACTGCTGCTCATGCTAAGTCTGCTTAAAATGTGCAACTGTTTTGTTTAGCAAATGGTATCATTATTGTGGTATAGAATTTTAAAGCAGTGTTAATAGTACAGCAGGTAGCATACCTGCATCTTGATGCAGAGGGCTATAGGTTCTACTCCCACAGCATGTAGATTTGTATTTTAAGGGGGTGGAGTGCTGCAGTCCTGGCTATGTCCTCCTTTGGATGAGATGCCTAATGACTATGAACTTGTTTTTCAGCTTACCACCCATTCTGTATTGCAAATATACCAGCTTACCAATTTTAGTGCAACATAAACAGTGCATTCTTCAAGGGCAGCAGGCACTGAATTTGTTGATGAAATGCTGAAATATAAAGTTGCTTTCTAGCAACAACCTCTTCATTAGTTTCAGATGTCTATAATGTGGAATTATTCAGATGACTTTTTTTACTTCTGCAGAGATTGTGCATACTGACTGACATTGATGGATTGTAATGACAAAAGTTTAAGTGACCTTTTATGGTTGAAATGTTTTGAATTGGGCAGTTTGTCATTATCGGCTCATATGTTTTATTTCATTGCTGGAAAAACATTCAAAACTATAAATTTAGAACAGTCTAACAAGTGGTGCTGTATTATAGAAGGGATATAATTAAAGTATTTTATATTATAATTAATACAATCTGTGTATATTATAATCGCGGATGATCATATGTATAAATATGTACACTTCTTATGCATGGCTACTCTTGCTTATCACCGTAACAGGAAGGATACTGTAATGGCTGTGTCAAGAAAAAAGGTCTAAAGCTTTTAGTTAAGCATATAATGAAGTTGTTCACATCAGTGATAATGCAGACCCAGTTTCATATAACTAAGGGTCAACCACACAAAATCAGAAAACACCCAGAATTTCCCTTGCCCGCTCAGTAAAACTAATCTTGAAAAATAATTAATGTGTATATATTAGGGCTATTGGAATTATCTATAAAAGATGAAGTGATGATTTACAACTATGTCAATGTTGGGATTATGAAGAAATGCTTGATTAAGCATTAATTAAAAGATATACATAATATAGTGAATGCACAGTTTAAGTTAAATACAGCTATAACATGTCGTGCATTCAGAGCACAGAATGCCAGCTTTTATTTAAACAGCAACTTGTGTTACTGAGAGCTAATCTTGGAAGCCAAATAACACTAGTGTTATAAACTAATCTGTTTAAATCTGTATAATCTGAACAGGCTCATGGGACTCAGTTTAGTGTCCTACATGAAAATACTGAGCTAATGAACACTATTCCCCAGTAGTTGTTTCTAAGTCACTTACAAATAGATAAATAAAACAAGGGGGAGTATTTTGAGGTAAAACAAATATCTTGTCTTTATGGTAGGTAAAAAGTAAAACTCTGTTAGTACCCAAGTAAATAAAATTATTATTGGCAATGAATGAGAAATTATTCCAGTATAGAGGACTGAACAGCCAAGCCTTCTTGATCAGAATTCAAAGGGCTGCCAGCTGAAAGTTCCCTTGAGTTAGTTGCAATGTACATGGGGTATGTAAAACAACTCATCATGGATTCCTAATTAAATCCAGATATCTGTAATCATTGTAGAAGTAAAGCATAAAACAGTATGCACACTAAGAATTTTGATAGTGTTTATGGCAACTGGGGAGAAATAGCCAAGTAGTGGGACCCTGTAATGGCTGCGTGGGGGAGGGGGCTGCATGAGTGGAGGGGGTGGGGCTATGTGCGTGGGGGTGTGGCTATGTGGGTGGAGGGGTGGGGCTTTGTGGGCGGGGCTCGGTTTGCACCCCCCTGCAAAAAATCCTGCGGGCTCCCTTGCCTATGACCCTTTTCATTTGCGACTTCTGACAAATACCATCCAATGAATATAAACTAGAGGTTACAACAGTACATAAAATACAATTAGGTTCCATAAAGCAGAAGGAAGAGTTACATATCTGTGAAGGAAAGTACAGTCTAGTATTTAGGGTGTGCATCAGTAGTTTTATGATACAATTAGGATGCAACTGTTAGGACACACTGCTAAGAGACACAGTCCATTTGTTAGATTTAGTAGTGGTGTGTAAAGTGGAGGAATGGATGTTAATGTATTTAACAAGCTATAAATGTAAGAGTGGTTAGTATGATAGACCAAATGGAGGAGTATTTATACAATGTGTAGAGATAGTTAGCAAAGGATTGTGTAAGAGAGAATGAGCATTAAATACAAGGATAATCATCTGAGGCTGAGTTACAAGTGGTAACCTTTAGTCAGTGTGAGGAGGGAAGAAAAACACTAATCGTTAACACTTGCTGTGAAAGCAATAACTTTGTTATTTGTGCATAGGTTTTAAGGGATTGGCAAATGTTATCTACTGTGGTGGAGTTGCATATATCTGTGAGGGAATGATTTTTTTTTTCCATTGGAACAGCTAATTTGGTTAAAAAAAGTGTTTAAGGAGGCAAATTCCAAGGTTTTTATCAGTGTTCTTAATGAAGTATCAGCAGCCCCTACACTGCAGGCATTTTTTGAGGGGTGGACAATAGCAGCCTTTTATAAGTTTGTAAGTTTGTATGTGAGGATAGTGAGAAGAACAAGCCCTTGTCTCTACAGAGAGAGGGATAAATGTATTAATGGTGAGGTAGTGGTATTCATAGCAGGGGTTGATGTTCTGTTTTTTGAAGTACATGGAGAGTTTTGGAACAGTGAAGTGCAGTGATAGGAAGGGAATGTTCGAGAAAAGGTAGAGATACATTGATGGCAATAGCTTTTTTTATATCTGGTAAGAAGGTAAGCTATTTTAATGGCTACCTTTAGTTGAACCAGGACTTTGTTGGGCTGTTGTTGGGTATGCTGAAGAAAAGAAAATGACTGGTTGAGAATTATTCACAGGTATCTTTCTGTTTTACAGCAGAAGGTTGGTCATAAATTGAGTTTGCTAAAGTGAAATGTAGGGTGATAGTGAGACATCTGATAGCAACAAACAGAACAGAGAAGATTTTTTTTGGAATGAGGGAGAGTTTGTTGTAGCATTGTCAAATCCAGTGGAGTTTATTATTTTTAAGAATTGGAAAACCTGGATGTAACCATATCTACAGTGAAGAAAATACAACTAAGGGTAGCTGGCTCATATGAAAGACTGTTAATAAGCAGAGAGAATAGGAGAGGATCAAGCACAAATCCCAGAGGAACGATTGTTGTTGAGCAGCAAGAAATTCAAGGATTTATAAAGCAGATAGGCCTTGAACTATTCACAGACCTCTTCAGAGAAACTACATTTTTTGAGTTTTGCAAGGAGAATATTTTGATCTACACATACACAAAAGTCCTGCTTAAGTCAATAAACATTGCACCAGTCAATTTACCTGCTTCCATGTTGAAGTAAACATCAGAGACAAGGGAGAGTATAGCCATGACGGTGCTGTATTTAAGCCTGAAGCCAAGCTGCATGTGTGAAAGGACATCATACTGGTTAATGTATGTAACAGTCAGATCATAAGTAAGCTTATCTAATATTCTGGCTACAGGGTCAAGCTTGGCTAAAAGGCAATAGTCTTCAGGTGGTGCTGCACTGGGTAGGTAGAAGGAGTATTATGGCATGATTAAATACATTTGATACATTTAATGTGGTTTTAGTTTTGATATTGAGGAACAGATTAAAAATGTAAATAAGTGTGGCTGCTAGGAATTGCCTACCTAATTGAGAAGGTGACAGTAGATAGTATAGAGGTTAGTTAACAATAAACTTGTTTTAAAAAAAAAGAAGGTAAATTTTTAACATACAAAATAAATATCATAACAATCTTATACAAGCAATTAAAATGTAAATAGTTATAACATTAATAAAGTAACCAAAGTATTTACAGAGACATCCACTACAAATCAAATCAATTGATTAAACTGTAATGTCATACTAATGAAACTAAGATTTTTTTAACAGGTTTTGTAAAGTATCCCATATAATATAGTAAGACGTTTTTCTAGTAGTTCTTGACTTTATTGTCATCAATTCCATATGACACACTTCAGTCATAACATTTTTAAATTCATTGAATGAAGGAGGAGTATCTGAAATCCAATTTCTGGTTATTATTTTTCTAGCCACTGCTAGAATAGACCATAATAAGGGAAGTTTAACTTTAACACTTTTAGGAACAGGAGTGTTAAATAATATAAGTGATTTAGAGACAATGAAATTATCTGTGGAAAAAGCCTGCAAAAAAATCATTGATTAACATCCAATATTCCTTCAATTTTATACAGTCATAAAACATATGTGCCCAATCAGCATTTATTTCTACATTACATCTCTTACATAAGTTGCCTTTATTATTTATTTTATTCATCATTAAAGGTGTATAGAAAGATCTATGTAAAAATTTCCAAGTAAAAAGTCTCCAATTAATGGAAGAAGTAGTTTTATAAGCAGATTCCAATATATATTGTTTATCTTGTTGTTTTGGTGATTCACCATTAATGGAAATGAAATAATTCCAATAGGTATCTGAACTGTAATAAGTTTCTTCTCTAATAATTTTATGTATGTGTGAGAGCTTACCTTTATCAGAAACCCTATGTTATAAATTTAATATCAAGTAATCAATCAGAATTGGGACAGATTCTTTAACTGTTAAAGAAATTGAATCAAGTTTATTAATAAGATGTTGTCTAAAAGTCTGAATCTCTAACCAACATGTTTCTCTCAAATCAAATTCTTGCTTTAAGAAGTCTAAATTTTTTACTTTATTGTCAGACAGCAACTGATACCAATACTTTAAATCATTCTCTGTGACTAAAAGAGTTCTTTCAGAGGTGGTTGATAAAAGAATATCTTGCGTATACATTATAGGGAATAGGATAAAATTCCATTCCTTATACTTAGGATGCATAAATATAAAATTACGATAACCAATAATGATGTTTAATGAGTAACTAGCTATATATTTTGGTGTAATACATGAAGTACAAAATTCTTTTAGTAACCATAGCATGGGGTTATTTACAATAGTATTTTTATGTATTAAAGAGATTTTCATGAAGTGAATGCTAATTAGTTCCCAATAATCTTTCCATTTTGCAACATATGACTGATCTATTAACAAAGTAATAACTTTTATAATAGAAGAGAGAGTATATAAATTAAAGTCTGGAAATGAAATGCCCCCTTGAGACCAGCTATTAATATGTTTCTTTAATGCAATCCTAGGTCTATTAGGTGCCCATAAGAAATTTAACATTAGTGAATTCAATTTCTTAATAACTATTTTTGTAGGTGGGAGTATTATTGATTGTATTAAGTATAATATCTTAGGGAATATTATCATTTTAATAATTGTGAGTCTCTCTTCCATGGTAAAAAACATATTGTTCCAGCTATTGAAAAGATTTTGTATATTATGAAGACAGTTACTATAATTATTATGTATAATAGATTTAATATCTTTAGTTAATATTATACCTAAGTAAGTTATCTGACCTGAGTTGGGTATATATTTGTGAAAATCATTAATGAGGACATTTTTTCGTGTGTATATTGGTAATATTTTAGTTTTTTCTTCATTAAATATCAAACCAGAGATATTTTTAAAATCCATCATTTTATCAAATAAGGACTGCATAGAAGAGTTAGTTCCTGCTGACGTAATTAGAACATCATCTGCAAAAAGTTGAATTTTAGATATTGTATTTTCATCTATATCAAATCCTTCTATATCAGTACTGTTTCTAATCAAATTAGCCCAAGACTCCATTATTAAAGTAAATAATAGTGGAGAGAGTGGACACCCTTGTTTTGTACCTTTTAATATGGGTATTTTTTGTGAGACATATGTTCCTATCTTAATGTAAGCCAATGCTCCTTTATATAGATGCTCAATTAGATTTACAAATGCATCAGAGAAATTTGTGCACTTCAGATAAACAAGTAGTCCCAACTTACTGAATCAAATGCTGAACTAATATCAAGACTAATAAGTGTTAAATCTTTCTTTTTCCTGTTTGCATAATCAATTAACGTTAAAGTTCTCCTTATATTATCAAAAGTATTTCTATTTATAATAAAGCCTGTCTGATCTATATCTATTATACCTGGAATGATTGTCTTTAATCTATCAGCAAAAATACTCATAAACATTTTATAGTCAACATTAAGTAATGAAATAGGTCTATATGAAGTGCATCTGGTTGGGTCTTTATTGGGTTTTAAAATTGGTGAAATAAATGTGTATTGCCAGGATGGGGGAGTTGTTAACTCATTTTGAGCTAAAATGAAAACCCTATGTATTAATGAGTAAGTACTTTTAGGAAGAATTTTATAAATCTCTGGTATAATACCATCATTACCTGGTGCTTTGTTTGATTTAAGTTTGTTTATTTGTGTAATAACCTCTGTATATGAAATATTTTTATCTATTAGTTTAGTCTGTTGTTTATTAAGTTTTTTGTTCATGTTTGTAGTTATAAATTTCTTTATTTTATCTTTAGGGTCCATGTTAATGTTATTGTGATTAATTTTATGAAAGTGATTTCTAAATTCATCTAATATTTCTGGTAAACTAGAAACATTCTTCTTTTTCCCTGGAGAGAAAATTTCTTTGATATGATTTTGTTTATTCAGCCTTTTTGTTTTATTTTTAAGTCTATGTAAGTATTTGGGACTTATTGAGTAAGACAAAAACTTATATTTCTCTAATGTTATTTTGACTTTATGGGTTAAATTTTCTTTGTATTTCTCATTTAATTTATTTATTTCCTCAATGACTTTTTTGTCCATAATATTTTCTTTATTAATAAAAGCTTTAAAACTTTAAATTACTTGCACCAAAAGCTTCCTTCTCATATTTATTATTGCCAATTAAATAAAATATTTATTCTCATGCATAAGTTAAAAGATCATACTGCACAGCAATGTTGATTCCTAGTTATACATAAATCATTGTGATGAAAGCCATCTGTATTTTATATATCTGAAATGCAGCTTTAAAATATGTCACATGACAATTTCTTCTTAAATATAATCATAATGATACATGTGCTTGTCTGTTAATCAAGGCAAATGATTTATAACATTACATATGTTTAAATCATAAGCATTTATATACATTAAAGTGCTGCAGTCATATAAGCTTTCAAAAACAAATGTACATGTGTTTTACCTTCTATGCCTTCTAAAATATCTCACTTGTATACTATGGCATACTAAGTCATTTAAAATCATTATAACTTTTATATTTTATTATTATGTTTGTATGAGTCTAATTTGCTTTGAATATCTAGTAATTCCTTGTCCCAAGATTTCCTTTTATTATTATACCATCTGATACTTTGCCCATATAAATATTAAATAAGTAAGTTATTATAAAGAAAAACTCACATTTAGGTGTCATAAAGTTTGTTTTTCATCACAAAGTCACATTTACAGCAGTTCTACTTCCTGAAACAGTTTACTTCTTGAATCTGCGATGTGTCAATGTGAAATCAGGGGTCAACGTTCAAAATGGCTGCTTTCAGCTTCTCTGCATGTATTCTGAGTGTTGAAGCTTTTAAAACGACTTGAGGACACTATTCACGAGGAAACCCACATCCCAGATTGTCTCCCATAACATTCTGGCGGGAATTTTAGTAAAAGCAAGTGACTAACATTCATTTTGTAATCCAAATGAATCTAAACAGTGCAAAACCTTCTCGAAGTACTTTACAAGTCATTACAGTCTCTATGACAGTGAAACCAAGCCTGTAGTTGTTTAACATAAATACAACTTATTTTTATATGCCCCATTTCATTTTCTCATACAGATCTTATAACATACATATATCAGTATTATCAGAAGCATATAACTGTATATATAAGAGAGAGAGAGAGAAAGAGAAAGAGAAAAAAAAGGGGACCTACAAAGAGCATCTACAAAGATATATTACTTGCTGTTTGTTTTAATAAAGTAGAACATGAGACATATCACTTACAACTACTTTAGTTCTAATTAATTGCAATTATATCATGACATATTATTTGAAATCATGTATAAGTAATTAAGTCATGGTATAATATTTAGCAACAGTATTTAAACAGCATAAATAATTTAAAGAACTAATAAGTTATTTTTCCCCTTATTCCATATTTTTCATCAAACCTCTCTCCCTGCCCTCCCCCACCCCTCACTAAATGTATAGTTTAGAGAGTATGCCATTATTTAAAACAAGAAGAGAAAGGAAATGTATCAAATTACTAACCTTAGGTCTCTTTATCACAAATAGAAACAAGTTGATTCATAGCAGGTTATTTGTTCCTCAGAAAGTTTGATTATTTATAATACAAAAAACAGTTCTTTGCACACAAAAAAGTAACTTTGAATAAATCCTTAAGATATGTGTGGCTTTCTTGAAAATGTAGTAACTGTAATTAAAGAGTTCAAAAGAAATATAGAACATGTCATTTGTTTTTTAGTCTTTTTTGCTTCTCTGAAGTCTTCCAAGAAGTTCCTGTTGCCATCCTCTTTAGCGAAGGACTTGCCCATTCCATATCTTCTATTTTATCTAATATTTTATTTTTTTTAATATACAGCAAAGCAGAGTCCAAGTCTTCAAAAATTCTAGGGCCATCTGGTAAAAAGATTTTTAGTTTGGAGGAAATAAAAGATGAGTTTTGAACTGTGCTTTCTTAAGCTCTCTTATTAATGGCAAAAACTTTTCTTTTAGTTATTACCAAGGAAGAATAGTAATTGTCAAAGCACAGTTGCCTCATTAATTTTTATAGGTGCTTTAGCCCATGCAGCTTTTAATACCATCTCCTTGTCATAAGATGATAAAAATCTTACAATAACTGATCTAGGATATTTTTTATTTGTATTAGAATTAGATAAAGACCTATGGGCTCTTTCAATACCAAAAGAAAATGCTTCTGACAGATCTAAAGTTTTGGGAAGCCAAGTATTTAAAAAGGAAGTAATGTTGTTACCTTTTATATTTTCTGGCAGTCCAAAAATCCTTATATTATTGCGTCTGGATCCGTTTTCCAGGTCATCTAGTTTGGATTGAAGGTGTGTGTTCCGTTTCAGTAAAAATTCAATGTTAATTTCTTCTTCCTGAATTCTGTTGTCCATATCATTAAGAGTCTCTTCTATATCTGTAATCTGAGCTTTCTGATGTTGTAAGTCTTGATATAACAAATCCATTTGTTTTGTGTTTTTTTCTATAAAGTTATCAATTTTACCATCCAGTCTGTCCATTTTAGTTGTTAATTGCTGAATAGTTGATAGTAAAGACTGAAGCTCTTTCTTGATGCTGGAATCCTGACTGTTAGCCTTACTGGAACTCATTCTGAACTGAGGTGATGAAAGAGAAATTTCCAAGAAGATTTCTGACAGGAAAATTATTTAAATTTTCTTTCTTTTTTAGATATTATTCAAGATACTGATATTCCAAACGTATTTAGAAAGAAAATTATTACATTAGTTGAATTTTAAAGTAATTATTTCCTGTCAGTGTAGTTATGTTGGTGGAGCTGAAGAAATCTGCTGCTATCCTGTGCTCATCCTTGGCCACGCCAGTTAATTTACCTTCCGAGATCAGGCGAAGCATATTATTTTTTCTTTGTTACTGTCAAGTGGACTTGTGGGTAGCCAAGGTAGGAGAACAGAGGCTCTATGGGTTAGAGGAGGGTGTTATAAAAGATATTCTTGCAGGCTTGTGGTGGGTTAATTATATTATGGTGAATTTCCTTGTATTATATCACTGGTTACAGTTAACTGGCTTGTATTTGTTTTGAGTATGCTATTATTTGTAAGTTCTTCAATTGTATTCCAAAAATTTTGGATGCCGTAACTGTGATGTTTGTATATCTCTAAAATAGTCAGACTTTGCTTTACATATTTGTTCAGGACAGGGTTGACAACCAGTTACTATCAATCTTTAAATTAATAACACAGCACAAATAAAGCGAAAGAAGTTTGTAAAAAAACAGCCAAGAAAAGAAGTTCTTGTGGAGCTTTACATCACCAGAGTGTTATGCCATACAAACTTATTAACAACTGATTTTACAAGCTACCGAACAGCTAGACAACACTAGTGTTTAATGAACTAGCAAAAAAAGCTTGCTAACTAAGAGCACAGCAGCAACATAATACCAAGTACTTCAAAGTCTAGCTCTACCAGTTCTATACCAGCAAGCACTGGTTTTCACTATAACAGCCCATTAAACAATACCCCAGTTCTGCCCCAGACAGACAGCAACACACAGCATGAACACAGAAAATACTTTGAGACAAGAGAAAACAACATGTCAGCCAGTCTGGAAAAACATTGGAGACTATGGAAAATGGTAAGGAATTGGTTTGAGACAACTACCCTCAGCAGACAAAAGGAGACAAAATGAGGGTGTGTCAAAACTCTGGAGTGGAGAAATACAGGACACTGAACTATGGGAACCTTACTGTCTCACCTGTTTCACTAAAAGGCAATACATGCCCCCTCCCAAAATCACATTACAATAACCACTGCCACTACAGTTTTTTTTCTCCCTTACTCGGTAGAGCCAGTTAATAAGCATAGCTCCAACCTTTTATCTCCAAAATGTGGAAACATTCCTAATGTGTAACACTTAGAGTACTAGAAACTTAAATAGAAAAGTCACAAAATGATTAAAATGTACCTTTATACACAAATGTCATTTTGAATGATTCAGCATTTACTATAGATATTGGTTAATTCTTGACAACAAATCTGCAACAATCCCTTTCAAATAGAATGTAGAACAGTGAGGTACATGAAGTTAAGACTCCAAATGAGTAACATTCCTCATAATGAGGTACACTTTAGAAGTATGATCTTATTAGTAAGCAGAAAGGCCAGTAAAAAGCAACTTCTACTACCTTTTTCACAGGACACCCTTCCTATACCAAACACATTCTCTCCACTACATGCAGCATATGCAGGCCAAGATCTACACTTGTTTTTAAGCTTACAAACTAAGTTGTTATTCTCTGTCTGTGGTCAGCTATGGAAATATTAAAAATAACTCACTAGTACAGAGAGAATAAGGCATACAAGTGCACACTGCTACAGATTACACGCCTCCATGCTTGGCCAGACAAAATAAAAACTTTAGCTTTCCCAAAAATATTGAGATAACCGCACAAATCCCTTCATGTACGTACAAACATACTGAAGTATTCTTAGTCAAATTATATTACTTTACTCCTCAATTAAGAGGAAACTGTTACATAATCCTCATCGTGTCATGTCAAAAGTAAAACAGACCTCTCAGCAGCTTAAAAGTAAAACGGACCTCTCACCTTCCAGCACATAAACAGAGCCTTGGGGGAAAAAATCTCTTCTTACTGTGACTCTGGCAGCAGGCTTGATGTGGTATCCATTTCCACACACTTTGTGTTTAAATTTAACATTAGTGTGCAATGCACATATGGGTCCGCCTATTAGGTCTTACAGCTGTAAAAGTGGAGGGAGCATTCCCTCCCCCTCGCTCTATGGTTCCGGCGCCTATGGGGACCAGCAAGCTAAGGGACTGTTCTTAAAGAAGAATGCCCTTAATTTTTTTTTTTTTGGTTATTAAAAGTAAAATTAATCTCCCGCCCATTTCAGGGGGGTGCAAGTGCACCCCCTTGCACCTGCCTGCAGGCGCCCTTGGCTATGTGCTGGCTGAAAACCATGTTGGGTGGGTGCAAGTAGGTTTTTGTCTGTGAGATGTTTTAGCAAGCGAGAATGAATACACTTTTCTAAAATTTTAGATAGAGGTGAAAGTATGGAGATGGGCCTGTAGTTAGATAGATCACTGGTGTTACCGCCTTTGTGAAGGGGAGTAATAATTGAGTTTTCCAGAGTTGTGGGACATATGATTCAGAGATTGATTGGTTAATGAGAATTCTAATTGGAACAGCTATAGAATCTGCTGCAAATTTTAGGTATTCAGCTGGAAGGCCATCGGATGAAGGGGAGCATGCTTTTAGTTTTGAGAGCAGTTTACGAACTAGAGAGGTGGGTACTGGTTGTAATATAAATACAGGAGTGGATGGGTTTCTGTTGGAATTGCAATTGATGTGGGGGGAGTGGTTAGAGAGTGTACTGTCTTTTATGTTCCAGATTAGACTTTTGTTAGTTTGTAGAGAGAAATCATTAACAAGTTTTTGAATAGTATCAATAAAATGAGAATTGAAGGCTTGGGCAATTTCTTGAGGGTCTTTGTCAGGAGATGGGGAGGGGTTGTGTTGAGTACCAGGATTTAGGAGAGAGGAAACAGAGTTCCAGAACAATTTGGGGTTATTTTGTTGGGTAGTGAGTTTTGTGGAGAAATAGCTTTTTTTATCATTGCTGACTTGCTTTTTGGCATTGTTACGGAGTTGTTTGTATCTGAGCTCAAGTTGCGGGGTTCTGTTTCTATGCCATTCCTTCCAAGCTTTATCCCTGGAGGTAAGTAACTGTTTAGTTAGCCATGGGGCATGGTTAGGCTTTAATCTTTTGGTACGTGTGGAGGCAAGACTGTCTAGAATATCTAAAAAGACTTTATTGAAGTGGGTGACTGCTTCATGCAGTGGTAGAAATTTAGTAGGAAACCAGTTGTGGGTTTTTAGAGACTCTAAGAATAGTTGTTCTTTGAAATGGGTAAGAATCCTAGTTGTTCTTAGACAATTTGTCTGTTTGAAGTAGAGTTCTATGCGTATAGGCAGGAATATGGTCACTAAAGGTATTGGGTGAATTGGTGAATTTTTGAGAGTGTGAGATGAGTATCCAGTCTAGGGTTGATTCTGTATGTTTGTTTACCTTATGAGAGAGGTTAGAAATGAGTTGAGTAAACCTGGTCAAGTTAATATCTACTGGGGAGTCAAAGATGAGAGTTTGCCAGTTTATATTTGTGTCACCAAGAATAATGGTTTCATCTGATATATTGAGGGTGGTCCAGGATAGTAGCTCTTCCAGAGTAGGCATGTTTTCCCCTAGGGGAATATAGAGTACAGCAATACATAATTGTTTTCTGTTGTTGATGTGAAAGTTAACTCGTAATAATTCCATATTTCCGAATGTTGGTATAGGTTTATCATATGGTGTAAAAGCTAAAATGTCACGGTAGAGTAATGCAACACCTCCACCTTTTTATGTAGCCAGTCATTTCTATGTATATTATATCCTGGAGGGATTATTTCAGTGTTAGCAATTTGTGGTTTTAGCCAGGTCTCTGTGAGTGCTACATTATCTGGGGAGAAGTGAGAGAGCCAGGCATGGGATTCTGTGGTTTTATTACAGATACTATGTACATTAACTGTAGTGAGGCAGAGGTTCTTGGCATTAGAAGAAAGGTTTTGGGCAGAATGGTTGATTGGTCCAGGGTTGGGGTGAATGTTGCCACATAGAGAGAGGGCCTGGTAGTGACATGTAATTATGGAGGGATGTTGAGTTATGAAGGGAGGCCTATGGTGGGGGTTACAAATTAATTTCAGTTTGATTATGATGACAAAGGTTCTAATTTTTGTAAGGTCCAAGTATGGAAGTTGAATAAAGAGGGTGAGATGTCAGAGAAACTATTGATATTAGTGTGGGGTGCAATGGGTGATGTGGAAAAAGTTGAAGTTGGGGAGTGGAATATAGTATGTAGGGGGTGGTGTGCAATAGAAAAAGAAGAATGGAGGTAAGGGAGATTAAGGTAGTACAAGGTTTTGATGTATAGTACATGTTAGGAAAAGGCTGTGGTACTAAAGGAGAAGAATGAGAAAGATTCAGGAAGGGAAAAAACTAAGAAGGAAGATAATTAGGGTGGAGTGAATGGGAGGATACTGGTGTAAGTATCTGGGTGATTGATTGGGAGTTAGACAGGAAAGGGAAGAGCTTATGGAAGGTATAAATGTAATTGATGTGGGTGGTGGGTGGGAATGGGGGTAGGATAAGGAAGCATAGTGGGCCTGAGTGGAGTGAGGGTGAATGGAGCAGGCAGAAACCTTGAGGCAGCTTGCCAGACCACAGTAGAAACAATCAGTTAATGTGTGTCTCAAGACAGTGGATCAGTTAAGAGTAGGCAGTTCTTAGAGGTAAGAAAAATGCATGTAATAGCAACCTAACACATGCTGCATTATTAGTTCTGGATAGTTTTGCAGCTCTTGATATTAGCAGTTGCTAAAAAGAGAAAAGAATGGAGGGAGAAAGTTCAGGGGAAGGGATAGGGGAGTCCAACACTATTTGATTGAGTTAGTGAGCATGCCACTAGTCAAATAAGCACTAAAGTGTTTCACTACAAAAACTTGCCTAGTACAGCAGGAAGATTAATGACACTAATAGTTTCCCTGCAGGTGAGAAGAATGCTTGTATTTCTTGCCATGAGGAAATTGACAAGGGGTGGGAGATCCAGTTAAGCAGGGTTAGTCGGGTGTGCTCACTGGGAAATTGCAAACAGCAGCTATAAGAGGAAAAAATGTTAGGACAGGGGTATAAGCAGGGATGTAGGACAGAAGATATATGACCACTAAGGAAGTGTCTCAGCGTAGTAATAGCAGAACTAGACAGGGAGGATAGCAGACAGGGTTGTTAATAAAAAGGGGTTTGAGGGAGTGAAGCAACAACAAAGATGGGAGGGTGAGAGAGGAAAGTAGGAGGCTCTAAGAGATGGGAGATAGAGTAGTACAGCAGAAGTATCAGAAATGAGGCAGAAATAGAACACGATATATAAAGCAAATCATTTTACAAAATGCCATCAATAGACATTTGTTACTGTAAGCCCTTTAAGGGAGTGAATACACGTTTAAGAATAAAAACACTGCAGCACAGTACATATCAGCTAACTTAAGTAAAATTAGCTCTACAAACAAAGCAGCTTAAGTATACATAAAGCAGTAAGTAGAACACTGTATAGCAAGTAAAAACACTTTACATAACACACCCTATAGCAACTGCACTATTCTCTTCAGTTAACATTTCTTCAGTACATTTGCTGTAAGTAACAAAGTAGATATAACAGAGACCAGCCCCAGAAATACTTGCATAGAAAGCAATATATCAGTTACAGTAGTGCCCAGAAAAAAATAAAAATAAACACATACAGGTAATGCTTTAAACAGTGGTTGTGTAAATAGGAACTCTGGATACAAAAAACCTTGTGGATGCAGTTGGATGTTAAATTACCTCACAACTGCAACTGAAAGAGGCAGGCCACATGGCACAGTTTTATTTAAGCAGTTCATTAATGTGGGCTTAAATATATCCCATATGATTTAGCCACCAGTTAGGGGTTGGATGGGTGAAGAAAAGAAAGTATAAAGTAAGTAACCCATGGGATGGTTAGGGATTCAAAGTGGACCACAAAAAAATCACAGATAGCTAATCCATCCAGAATGAAACAAAGATGGCTTAGTGTAGGTAAGCGAATTTAGATAGAACAAAGAATATTTTTGCCATTAAACCACATGCAAATGGGTCTTCTGGCAGTAAGAGATAATATACAGACCTGTGCAGTCATGTCAAGTGAGGGAATCCCACTTGCCCCTGCTGACTAAATAATTCTCTGTCTCACTGTACCACTCTTGGAAACATTATCCTGGCTTGCACAAGGTACACAAAACTATCACAGTAACACTACCTAGTACATAAGAAAGAGGTAAACCAGTGATTATTATTAGACTCCTGGAAGGGTGAAGGACTTCTGATATACTGCATAGCTGAATTGTTAAGATATAAAAGTTAGTGCGTCTTGCCTCCACAGAGTACAATGCTGTGCGCCTTACCCAACCAGCAATGGCAAGATGGACAATAATAGCCTTACTCAGCAACAGTAAAAATATCAGTCATATCCAAAGTTTGTTACATGTAGAGACACCAGTTTGCAGAGACAGATACAAACACATTCTCTCCTGAAATTAGTAAAATATAGAACTGCAACTGTGTATGTAGTGTTAAACTTGGGTATTTATTTATTTATTTATTCTTTTTGACAAAAGAAATGTTTAGGCAGATGTTTACCTCTAGTCATATATGATGTGACAGAGACTATAGTGACAGCAGTAAGTAAACAATGACTGAATCCTTATAAAACAGACACATTTTGGATATCTAACAGAGCACAACATGTTTGCAGATGATGTTGTGATCTGTAGTGAGAGTAGGGAACAGGTGGAAGAGACCCTGGAGAGGTGGAGATATGCTAGAGAGAAGAGGAATGAAAGTCAGCAGGACTAAGACAGAATATATGTGTGTAAATGAGAGGGAGGATAGAGGAATGGTGAGGATGCAGGGTGTAGAGGTGGCAAAGGTGGATGAGTTTAAGTACTTGGGATCAAAAGTTTGGAGTAATGGTGAGTGTGGAAGAGAGATGAAGAAGAGAGTACAGGCAGGATGGAGTGGGTGGAGAAGAGTGTCAGGAGTGAATTGTGACAGACGAGTACCTGCAAGAGTGAAAGGGAAGGTCTACAAGAGGGTAGTGAGACCAGCTATGTTATATGGGTTGGAGGCAGTGGCACTGACAAAAAGGCAGGAGTCAGAGCTTGACATGGCAGAGTTGAAGATGTTAAGATTTGCACTGGGTGTGACGAGGATGGACAGGATTAGGAATAGGTATATTAGAGGGTCAGCCCAGGTTGGAAGGTTTGGAGACAAAGCCAGAGAGGCAAGATTACATTGGTTTGGACATGTGCTGAGGAGGGATGCAGAGTATATTGGGAAAAAGATGCTAAGGATGAAGCTGCCAGGTAGCAGGAAAAGAGGGAGGCCTAAGATAAGGTTTATGGATGTGGTGAGAGAGGACATGCAGGTGGTTGGTGTGACAGAGCAAGATGCAGAGGACAGGAAGAAATGGAAACAGTTGATCTGCTGTGGCGACCCCTAACAGGAGCAGCTGAAAGAAGAACAGAGCACAACAGTGGATTATAAGGGAAACAAGTGATAAACATTTGCATGTTATGCATATAATACACAACACAATATGAACTACTGGTAAGCAGCATGCTATAAAACAGTTGCATCTTGAATATACACCTCACGGCTAAACAGTGGAATCTCTTGATATGCAATATGATCTCAGAAACCAAAGTACAAGAAAAACAAAATACTAAAGATAAGTCAAATGTATTGTTAATAAGAAACTGTGACTGCAGTCGTGACTCATAACTGCCCCATTTGCTAAATGTATAAATATTCAAGATGTCAGAAGCTAAAGACAGGTCTGCAAAACAGAAACACTGGGCCCAAAAGAGAACAGAGAGTGCGTGTACCCTGATATATATGATGTGAATTTAAGAGCTATTCCAAAAACCGTCACTAATCCATGGAGTATAGACTAGATGCACCATGTTACAAGAGTCACATTACAAGTAATAGCACAGACTCTGAGCCATTTGGACGCTAACACATGATGTACCTTTGGAGTATGTATAAAACCAGTTGGAGACTTAGAACTAAGCTCCAAAAGAACACATGGCAAAACATCATGAATAAATGAGCAAAGAAGGTCAGAGCAAAACCAATCTGTATGTCCCCTGTTGGCCTACTGTAAGAAAGAAAGAGCAAACACTACATCATACATAACCCTACAGATCATAACATGCTAAGAAGACAGAAGGCCCAATTCATTTATTTTATTGATATCAGTTTATAATAATTTACCCTACTACCAAGAAATCAAGTGTGTTATAAAACAAAGCAACAGAATAAATAACAAAATTATTTTAGCATCGTGTTTACCATGAACTAAGACCGTGAAATGTTTTTCACCATACCATAATATTTTATTCTTTAAAAGTTATATTTTCTGTCTGGAAATTTAGACAAGAACATTTGAATTCCAAGGAAAGGGAAATTTTCAGAAGTTAAAACCTCTTCATTAAATAATACATTTATACACATAAATGCAAGTGTGTGTTTGTGTGTGTGTGTGTAGACAATGGACAAAAAGCACATGCAATCATTTTGAATAACCCAACAAATATGAACAGATAATGGAAAACATTCATTTCACAACAAATTCAAACACCACATGTTACTACTAGATTACAGCAGGAAGTTAAGAAAATGGCAAAATACCACCATGGTGTTCATAGACTGAATCCCCTAGTCCTGAAATAACTGCCTGTTTCAATACAATTTATCTACAGATTTTTTCCTTAAACAAAATCAGAGGACCAAGAAGATCGAGCAAGGAGAAAAATAAATTATTTATATAACTTTTACAATTTATCTACAAACTGATTTCTTCCTTAAACAAAATCAGAGGACTGGGAAAATAGAGCAAGGATAAAAATAAATAATTTATGTGACTTTCCAGATGATTAAGAATGGATTGATGTGACTACATATTTAACTAAATCTAGTTCACAAATTCCAAAGTTATCAAAAGCTCTTGCCTATGTTCTTAACAGACTTCACTGGTCATGACTCCCAAAACCTACACACACACACACACACACACACACACACACACACACACACACACACACACACACACACTAGAAACTTATTTTTATCACCCTCAGTTTTATACCATATACAGAAAAAATGTTACCACTGAGAAATGAAAAGGTAATGCTTTGCAATAGATTGTCTTACTGCTAAGATGGAACAATGATTAGTACAGATTTTGTTTTTCTCAAATGGAAGTGCATTCTGGTCTTTGAGCAAATAACTGCATTCAGACAGATTTATTGATTTTTTTCTGTGTTCAGAGACTGTAATGTTTAATAAATTGGAAGAGACAATATGTAAAGTTGAGTAAGTTGGCCACTTTCCTTTGGAACTGATAACCTTGATAATTACTTCACTGTATTTCTAAGCAAGACTGAGAAGAAAAGTAACTGAACACATTCTCATTCTGCTCCGGTCCGTATCAGTACTGGTCACATGAGTGCATCCCCCTCTCATTGTGACACAAAACAATCCAGCTAGTCTACAGTTTTGCTATTGTTTGTTAGTAGTACATCAATGGTTAGACTCTGCAGTCTCTACTTCACCTTAGTACACCGAAGACAACATGATCTGATCCTCTAATTGTGACAGTTATTTAACATATACTTCAAGAGAAGCTAATGCAGAATGGTACTGTTTACAATATATCATTTCAGTATGATTTTTTTCACTTAAGCTTATGTATTAACACTTAAAAGAAAAAAAAATGTTATGTAAGATTTCTTACCCTACAGTTTTTAGCCGTGAAGAAAACTATGTTTCCCACAAGTGGTATTTCTGTTTTTTCATCAGGTATATGTAATTGTGACAATAAAGACAACTGCGGAACGTATAACACTTGCTGCAGTGTACAGACCACCAAGGTGAAGTGCTGATAACCAGAGGACTTCATTCATTTCTTACATAAAACACAGGAGGGAAAAATAATAGCAGCTGGGGACTTAAATTTACAAGCAAAAGATAAGAATCATATAGATTCAACAATATTAGTAAGAAAAGTATTTACTGCATATGTTCAGGTGCAACAATTGTTTCAGATTGTGAAAATAACTATAAGGGAATGAAACATGCTTGGCATGGTTTGTGTGCCTAAAGAAATGGATGCTACTTCTTGTCAGGTTTTACGTACCACTGATCTACAGTGATCATGGGCTTATAAAGATTAAATTACTCCTAGATGATTATGTATGGAATAGACTACCAAATTATATTAAAGCAAGCACTAATTTAGATATGTTTTAGAATAACTTGGACACATCATGACAAATTACTGTTTTGGTATATTGATAGGCTATAACGGCATTATTACCCATGACTGAAATATTTGTATGTTTGTCTGTATGCATGTATTTTGTACATATATACAGTCTTACACTGCTTAAACACATGGTCATTTTGGCAATATTCCTGTAAAAGGCATAGTTTCTCTTAACTGTATTTGCTTCTAGTACAATCATCCCCTTGTGTAGTATCACAGGTCAGCCTCACTTCTGTACTATTTAAGATTGACCTACATTGTCGGGAGACATCTGATGCTGGCTAGTTATGTGTTTGCTCTTCTCTGATGTTAGTCTTGCTGATGGTTTGCAAAGACCAAGGATACTGAATCAGAATGCAATTAATGATTTGCATTGGCGAGGTCTTGACTTTTCAACATATTCCTATATATATTCCTGACAGTCATTACAACATGACTCAGGTCACTAAAATGAAAGGGATGGTGACCACAGTATGTTAGTGAGATGCTACCATCAATGTACTGGCACATGGTTTAAGAGTGTCATCTTTGCCCCCATCAACTTTGTAAAGTTTCTGCTACCTGACTGGTTGAATATTTATCAAAATACATAACTACTGCCAAACTAGCTTCAGTGCAGTGAAGGAGAACTCTTTAATTTGAATATATGTAAGTTTTAATATTCACTTTATTACTCAAAGTTTTAATGAATATTTTATGCCCCTGCTATGCTAAATTGATAATGGGGATGAGGCATACTTCAATCATTTCAACAGGTAGTTCCTGCCTTTTACACATAGAGGACTTTCAGATACTAATACAGTGCATCAGATATAAGAAGAACCTTATGATTTCTAAAGCATCACTAAGTATTCCCTGTGTAGAGGATTATTTCCTCCTCTCCCATGCAGCAAGTCATTGGCTTTCTCCCATCCTACATTATGTCTGCCTACCCTTTATCATCTCTCCTGGACTTGATCCATGAGGGTTGGGACAGACAAGTATTGGGGACACTTGAGTTTTTGTTTTTTACAGGAAAAATATCAGTAAATCCCAAATCTGGACGGTCTGAGAATTGGCAAAACACAGGTTTTTCGTAGAATTTGGCATTTCTGACCAAAGAACTAATTTACCACAAGATGTATTTCTGCTAATATTTATTATTTATAAAATTGTCAGCTTGCATTATTGAGTATTCTGTGCTAGAATATGTTTTAATTTTCAATATATCTTAATGCAGAAAAAATATAATGAAATAACCATAATGACTGGAAATTACATTTAAAAATCATAGTTATATTTCCCACAGTTCATCTAATGAAAATAGATTTCATTTTTTGAAAATCAAAAATAAGTGTCCTTGACAAGGATCATTAGGATGTCCCAAGACCATATGTCACCTTTGTTGCTATGGAGGACTATAATGACTTACTCTTGTTTCTTCTTCACTTCTGTTATATCTGGGGAACAACTCTCAATGGACAGCACACTGACAAAGACAGGGCTATATCCATGCCCTCCTCCTGGGTATGGACACACCCATTCATCCCTGCCAGTGTCTCACACACTGAATTGAAAGCTAATCAAATCTGGGTCAAATGAGTCATAGTTATGAGCTTTATCGCAATGCAATACAATGCAAGTTTGGTGTAGAGGCTCTTTAAACTGCATATGGTTTTGTTCATAATTTTGAGGCCTGTATTATATGAAACATTCATTTTTGTTGTGATTAAATAGAATCTGCATATAGGATGTTAAATGTTAAGCAGCAAGAAAACTTAGTTTTTATGCCACAGTCATTAATAGCTGGAGTCAAAAGTCCACTTCAATTTGAATAAAAATAATTCAAAGTATAATTTGAATCCTACATTAGTGAGGGCGCAATCCCTACACTTTCTATGCAATGGCTTTGTCTCCTGTATACCCTTGCTTAATATAATCAACTTTTAGACTGCTGTAGCTTGGGGAAAAGTAATTACTTCTGTTGTGACCTAATGGCAGTCATGACCAGTATATACTTTCTGCAAGTCAGACTTTTTCATGATGGCTTCAGGGTGCCATTGTCATGAACTGACACGGGGTTACCTGCCTCCATTGTCTATGAAATCTCAAAATTCATAATTTTGGTATCAAGTTTTCCAAGCTTATTCTTTTGTATACAGTTGCTATGTTTGATGTTGTATTTATATCTCTGCAATTGTTGTTGTTACTGTGGTTGAAACAGATTGCAGAACTGCCAAAAGTAAGATTTTGTTTGTTTAGAAAGTTGGATATTAATTTAAATAAAACCGACAAATTGAAACACAGTGGCATTACTTCATTTAGACTGGGGTGGTTTCATCAGTATTATAGATTTAGGTGTTATCAAACTATATGGAACCATTGAAAAGTCACCATAATTCTTTTATTAGAAATGCATGAAGCATGACTAATTCTATAAGTTTCAACATCAAATGTTTAGTTTGTTAGATAAAATATTATATGAATCCAAATTTCCAGTGGTGGTATCAAAAATGACTATTTGCTTTCAATTTCCAAGGTAATTTTTGCTAGAAGATAGTTATTTTTTAATGAATACCTTATATAAAAAATAGAACCTTTACTGATGAGAAAGGAAAGGCTATGTATTATACTTCACAGCATCATAGGAGGTTACAAGCACCAATTTTCTCAGTTATCAATGCCAATGGGCTAGAATGGCTTTAGTATATACTTGTGACTTACGGCATCTACAGACTGCCCCTGTTCATAAGACTACATGCAACAAGGCAGGGGTGAATTTGCAATTCCCCATCCATTGGTCCAAATAGCTTTTGAATAGGCTTAAGGAAGAGCTTTGTTACACATGAATTGGGAGTCTTTTCCAGAGAAGGAATAATGTCTGAGTCACATGCCTGTCTCTCCACTATATTTTGTATATATCACAGACAAGGCTTAGATACTTAGATCGGGTAATTCTAGTGCTGTTTACTTTGCAAATGTGTAGCAAATCCTTCAGGGCTGGATCAGAGAATTCCTCATATGTTGCAAGCAAAAACCCCAGTCACTCACAGCTGCAGGCAGTAAAAGTCTCTAGATTGTAAACACAAATCCAGTGTAGAGTCAAATTCAGTAGAAAATAATGATCCAAAGGTGAAGTAATATCAAAGATTCAATAAAAAGTGAGCGCTTTCGCAGTACACCTGACCACTTCATCAGACTTTAAAAGTGCATACAATACAGCAAGCTATTTAAATACTATGAAACAGGATTAAAGAATATATAGTTCCTGGTTACACGCCGAAAGCACGCTTGCTATTAAAAATAGCTAGTGTATAAAAATAACTTGTTCAAGTGAGATGTACTGTTCACTCCATAAAACAGACTTCCACTGGATACCGTCTAAGTAGTGCATAAAACAAATGTATTAGTTAAAATATAAAACGATAAGTGCTTTCACTAACTTGTAGCTTCTTCAGATCGTAAACACTGAGCATAGAATTCGATATAGCTAGTAGCAACCATGATAATTAGTTAATTGGTAGATTAAAGCAGAAAACCACTATGATGACTAAAGCTTGAAAGGTAAACAATACAATAAAACACATCCCAAAGTAAGTATTGCTATATATAATAATCTCATTTATATAGGCTCTAATAGATATGGCAATATTCATTCTATAAAATGTTGGCCATGTCAAATCACATTCATTAAAAACACAATGATTAAAAACAACTTTCTTTTCGAAAATAACTTGAATTAGAACTAGCAGCATGGAATTTATCATATATTAGAACATTATCATAATCATAGACACAATAAAAGTACTATAACTATCTTAAAAGGTACTTATTATAATACATCAGTTTAATGAGAATACATAAATAGCTGTTGTATGGTTAAATCAAGTGTATCTGTATATATGTACATGTATGAATAAAAATATATAAAACATTTTTTATAAATATGAAATGAATATATATATATATAAATATATGTATAAATATGTGTATATAAATATATATGAATGAATAAATAATTAAATGGTGTTTAAGAATATATATCATAAATATGTTTAAATAATAATATTATTGAAATTTAATAAAATTAATAAAATTTAAAACTTAATATGCCTACGTTTCTTTAAATGAGGTCTAATAGATGCCCTCTCATTTAGTCCGTGACCTTTATCAGCCCTAAGCATAATAATCCATCTACTCTCTCTGTCTTCTGTATGATTCATTATATCTCCTCCTCTTGTATTTACATTAATTTTCTCTAAGACTCTAAACCTAAATTTATGTTCAGAGTTTGTTTGCATCACATGCTTATCTGTATATTGCCTTTCTTTATATTATAACAATGTTCCCTTATTCTATCACGTAAAACCCTGTTGGTTTTTCCAACATAGAAACATGAGCATAATTCACAAACAGCAAGATATATGACATCTGATGTCATACAGTCAGCATTAACTTGAGTATATATTTCCATATGTGTGTCTGGATGTATTAATATTATGCTAGAATCTATCAATGGACAAAAATTACAGTGCCCACAAGCTTTCATATAATAATTGTCATTCAGACATATATCCTTCTTTGATGGATAGCATAACAATCTCTTAAGATTCTTTTTGTTCCTATATGTAAAGGATGGGGTTTTACCTACAATCGTTGTTAATAACTCATCAGCTTGTAGGATATTCCAATTCTTAGAAGTAATGTCTCTAACCTGTTTATTATCTGCTGTATATGAAGTCAGAAACTTGATAGTTGCTTTAGATATGTCTTTAGCATCACTGGTCACTTCAGGTTGAGGCCCAAAATATGGGGTACCTGTTATTGAGCGTAAATTCAATGCATTATTAATTTGTTTATTAACCTCATCGGATTTATAACCTCTCTCAACAAATTTCTCTTTCAAATCATTTAAATCTGTTAGAAAACCTTTATCATTTGAATTAAGCCTAGACATTCTTAGTGTCTGTCCTTTCATTATATTGTTAAACACATGTCTGGGATGCATGCTAGTTCTAAATAGCAGTGTATTCCTATAACATGATTTTCTAAAAATTCCTGTATTAAACATACCACAATCTAGTTTCTCTACATATAAGTCTAAAAATTCAATCTTCATTTGTGAATAATTCATCGTAAACTTTAAACATGGTGTTATATTATTCATAATCATAGTGAAACTATTCAGTTCATCTATGCTGCTATTCCACAAAATAAACACGTCATCCACAAAACGTCTATAAAATTGTACATAGTTCTTATACATAGGTTCTTCAAATAATAAATATTCTTCCCAATAAGCCAGAAACATGTTGGCGTAGCTATTGGCACATGGAGTACCCATAGCTACGCCATCTAATTGTTGGTAAATGTTGTCATTGAAAATAAAGATATTATTTTCTAAAACTAGCTCAAGAAAATGTACTAGTAGATCAATCAGTACATTACTATATGTACTATGTTTCAGAAGATAGTTATTAACATAGGTTAAACCAAGCTCGTTAGGGATAACTGTGAATAATGATTGTATATCAAAGGTTACTAGAATTAAATTTTCTATAGTTTCCGTTTGATTAGTGGTATGGTATAAATCTATTAAAAGCTGCTTAGAATCACGTAACACAAATTTATTATTATTTAATATGCACCTTAAATGTTTCTCTATAAAAACTGACAAATGCTCAGTAACCCATCCCTGCCCTGAGACTATTGGTCTCATGGGTGGCTTAGTCATGCTTTTATGTATTTTGGGCAATCCATGTATAACTGGGATTGTGGGCATCTTAATATACAAATAGTTAAACTCATTTTTATTTATTAGTTTACTTCTATAAATATCTGTTAAAATATTATGTACATATACACACATCTCATGAACTTTAATAAAATCAATTCTTATGTAAAAAGCATCACTCAACATAGTAAACATTTCAGTTTGGTAATGTATGGTGTCCAGCACCACTATTCCTGAGCCTTTATCTGCTGGCCTGATTATGATATTTAAATCATTCCTTAAATTATGAAGGCTCTTTCTTTCCTGATATGACAAGTTATTATTAAATATATAGTTTGAATTATTTACACTGTTTTTATAAAAATAACTATATATTTCATCTTCTGTGGTTCGTAAATATGCTTCAAGTAAGGGATGATTAGCTGGAATGAACTCACTCAAGTTCTTAAACACAAATCTATTCATATTAGTAGTTGCCTCCTTGCCAGCCTCATTTATAGCAGTATCATTGTAAATGTATTTGAGCATAACATTTCTACAAAACATTCTCACATCTATAATAGTTTCATCCAATGTACTATTACTATGAGGAATGAAACTTAAACCTTTAATTAATAAATTAATATCATTTTGTGATAGTGGAATGCTGGACAAATTATATATATTAATTCTTGTTGTGATTTGTCCACATTTTCTTCAACGTCGTGTTGTTTGGTAACTCTCCTGACAGTTTTCTTTTTTGTCTCCCTCGACTGACTGAACGTGTTCTGTTTAAATTCTTCTCCTGGCGTATTGCTAAAGGGAAGGATAAGTTTATAGCTGCCCCTTTATTATTTTCATTCACCTTTGGTCTAACAACCTGTTCCTGATCATTTAAAGACTTACTTTTGTTTTTAAGAACATTGACAGTAGGATACAGATTTACACTTTGGTTCATACTATTACGAGTTATATGTATAACATCCAAAGAGTCATTGCATGTAGTTATTTCATCATTAGTAGCAGCTGAACCAGTAAAAGAACTGGTATCAACAGGTATAGTATCAAGGCCATTACATTCAATATCAGCAGTCAAGGCTTCTCCTACAGTATTAGTTAAATTAGGGACAGTTGCAGAAGACAATGACACCTTATCAGTTCTCAACGAAGTTAAGTGCTGTTTGAGAGCCAAACTATCTTGCCTAGTACGTAGATTAGGCATACGCTCTGGGATACGCCTTTCCCAAACAAAAACTTGTCCTGTTTTGAAATCCTGTATGTCTCTTGAAACTTTACTTTGTTTCTGCTGAAACAGTTTACGTTCGTATGCAGAAACACAGTCTAGTATATTATCAAAAAGATCATGTATGGCTAGCTCCGTGTATTCTTTAAACAACTGTTGTTGTAGTTCATTAATTTTAGTAGTTAAAACTTCTTCCTCTGGTTTAAAAAAAGTTAATTAATAATTGCAGGTACTTACGACTGGTTTCAATGTTTATCTGCTGCCATAATGTCAGTAACTCCGGATATTCATTCCCCTGACTCGGCATGGAGAATACTCTCAATCCGCGTGGTATAATGGCATTGTCCAAACAAAACTGAAAATGTTGCCGTTATAGTTATAGTACTTTTATTGTGTCTATGATTATGATAATGTTCTAATATATGATAAATTCCATGCTGCTAGTTCTAATTCAAGTTATTTTCGAAAAGAAAGTTGTTTTTAATCATTGTGTTTTTAATGAATGTGATTTGACATGGCCAACATTTTATAGAATGAATATTGCCATATCTATTAGAGCCTATATAAATGAGATTATTATATATAGCAATACTTACTTTGGGATGTGTTTTATTGTATTGTTTACGATATGTTTACCTTTCAAGCTTTAGTCATCATAGTGGTTTTCTGCTTTAATCTACCAATTAACTAATTATCATGGTTGCTACTAGCTATATAAGGCGCATGAATTCTATGCTCAGTGTTTACGATCTGAAGAAGCTACAAGTTAGTGAAAGCACTTATCGTTTTATATTTTAACTAATAAATTTGTTTTATGCACTACTTAGACTGTATCCAGTGGAAGTCTGTTTTATGGAGTGAACAGTACATCTCACTCGGTCACCGCTTGCTTGAACAATTTATTTTTATACACTAGCTATTTAAATACTATGGTTAACCAATCACAACTTTAAGCAGTATATTCATTAAGAATTAAAAGTGTATACACACAAAAAACATACTAATAATAAACATCCTAAAAGACAGGGTTAAATTCAAATTCTTTTCAGTGTTTAAATGCATGTGCTTTTAAGAAAAGTTTAAGGGAAACTTTACTATTTAAACCAGGTAGTTTGTCTGCTTTAAAGAACATTATCCATCTTTGTTCATTTACTTCTGTAATGTTCTTTATGTCCCCATGTATAACTTCCAGAACAAAGAATTTAAAGACATTTTCATTACCCTTTTCCATGACGTTGTGCTAATGCACTTTCTGATGTCTTGTTTTTAATATCCCTTAACTGTTCCAATATTCTTTCTTTAAGGCTACGATTCATCTTACCTATATAAAACATACAGCATACGGTACAGAAACTAAAATAAATAATGTTTCTCGTTGTGCAGTCTGCATAAAAATTAAATTCTATCCTTACATCTAGTTGGTAGTGTGTAAAGTGACTGCCACTAAAAATGTGTTTACATGCTAGGCAATTTCTACAGGAATATGTGCCTACCCTGTCAGAATATATAAATCTCTTATCACTGTTGGCCTTATAACAAAAATGTCTCTTCAGTGACTTGTTATTAATAAAAGAAAAACTTGGTTGGGTTGTTAATTCATCCTTCAGTTCATCTGTAGTACTCAAAATATTCCAATTTCTTTTTATTATAGTGCAGAAAGTGCCTATGTCATTGGAATATGGTAATGTTACTCTGAGAGTATTGTTAATAATACAATTATCTGTTTATAACCTCTTATTATTTTCTTGTGTTTCTTCATGTTCACCATAATATGATTTACATCTAGTAGCCCTGTGATCCCATGCATTATTTATACAATTATCTATGTCTATTTCTTTATAACCTCTATCGAGGAATTCCTGTTTCAGGTCAAGCAGAGCTAGTTTAAGTTGTGAATCATCATTGTACAAGTGCATAACTCTATATACTTGTCCCTTAAGTCCATTGTGCTTTATGTGGTTAAGATGCA